>NW_010420425.1:55066-80550 GCF_000710305.1 Buceros rhinoceros silvestris | reverse complement strand
AACTGGACATAAGGAAAAACTTCTTTTCTGGGAGGGTGACTGAGCACTGGCACAGGTTGCCAAGACAGGTTGTGGAGTTACCATCCTTGAAGATATTAAAAAATGGTCTGGACAGGGTTCTGAGCAAGCGGCTCTGACTGAGCCTACTTGAGCAAAGGGCTTGGACCAGGTGATCTCCAGAGGTCCCTGACAACATCAACCATTCTGTCATCTCTGGGCTTTCCCACTGGTGACACAGGGCGAGTCCTTCTTCCCTAACAGCCCCTGGAGTTGCTGAGTTACAGTGCTCTCTTTGCTCTGAGGAGGTCACCAGGTTTCCCTGCCTGCACTGATGGGCTGTCGTGCCTGGGCCCTTGTGCTCAGGAGCACCATCCTCTCATCACAGGACCTGACAAGCCTGAGGTAAAATCCAAACTTTACCACAAGACAAAGCCACATGAAGATTGTCAACATCCTGTGAAGCAGTGGCTTTCCTTCCTTGGGAGGTTTGTCATCCTAGCTGGGCAGAGGTTGGGGAGCAGCCCCAGAGAACCCTGTAATATCAATGTGGAGCATGTGACTGCCCATGACCTCAATGCTCCTTAGCAGTCCCTGCCACTGTTCCAGCATATTGTGCTCAGGGCCCACATAGCGCACGCACATGGGGTACGTGCTCAAGCAGGACCATGGGCTTAGGCTTGAGTCTCAGCCTTGGGAGAGCAGCGACATTGGGCACTGAGTTAAGGCCACCCTTTCCCATGCTCCTCTCCCTACTGTTCAGCTGTGGGGTGCTGAAGGTCCCACACAGTGGCTGGCCCAGAGCAACAGGCCCCACCGAAGACTCCCAGTGAGTTCCTCTGTCTTCTCAGAGCACCAGTAGTGCCTTCAGGTACCCCTTGCTAGCTCAAGCCATGCCTGTCATCTAGCAGCTGGCGGTCTGTGGATGGTGGAAGCATGCCTGGGTGAGGCAAGGGGGCAGGTGTGGGTCTGGTTGCCCCACAGGGCTACTGCTGCAGCTGCTGCTTATCAGACCTCATGAGGACACTTTGGGAGGCCCTGACATCCCTCTCCTACCACTTGGTTTGGTTTTCTCTGCTTTTGTCTTCCAACAGTGTGACAAAATCTCATGTATCTTGCTTGTCTGTCTTTGCAGGATGTGGTGTGGAATGCTGAGGAAGCTCTGGAGGAGAACTGCTCTGCTGTGACAGCCAGCGGGATCCAGCTGCAGCATGCAGGGCTGTTGGAGACATCAGAAGGTGACCATGCCCCATCTGCTTGGGAGAAGTCAGTGATGCAGCCTGTGTGGCCTTGTGCTTCCATCACTTCTGCTTTGGATGCATCTGGTGGTGGCCTGCAGTGAAAGCTCTGTGCCCACTCTGCAGGCAGTCTTTTGATTATTTCAACTGGATGCTGCAAGCAGATGACAAGGAGGAAGAAGATGGAGTTGGGTCTTCTGCCTGCCACCAGATGAACGTAGCCAGGAAGAGGTCCCAGAGCAGATTCCCACAGTGGCACTACTTTCTGGTCAGACATGCCATGAACGAGTCTCCAGCTTGGAGAAGGAGTCCCATGAGGAGTGACCAAGCATCAACAGAGCTACAGGACCCTCAAACACCACCTCCTAGCAGGATTCTGTACCCAGTGCTTCCTGGGTACCAGACTTGGGAACCCCACCAAGGGCAGGGGAGTGCATAGTCAGCCTTAGGGATGGAGCCTACGTCCAGAATTGGACTGCAATGCCGGCAAAGCATTGTTGTGCCGCTGGCTGAAACTGTGGAGAAACTGGCTTTCAGGATAGCACCAGTGTGCTGATGTTGAAGAGGAAGCCTGAACAACCTGTTTACAAAGCATATTCAGTGGCAGATTCACAGGAAATATCAGTGGCTAGTCATGCCCTCTCGAGAATTCACATGCAGCTGCAGAGGAACTGGGTCGACCTAGGCATAAATTTTTGCAGTGATTTCAGAAAGGGTTAATCCACAAACTATCCAAGCATGTCTTTCTTGCAAACCATTGGCACAGGATGGAAAACTTCCATCCCTTCCCATCTTAAACATTTTGTGATTCTGTGATTCCGTATTTGGGAATAAATATACCTCCTCTGACCTTATTCAGAGACGTCACTTGGAGCCAGCCCTGCTCTCTTTCCCCCTGCCCACAGTTGCTCTGTCTTTTAATACTTTGCTCTCACTTTTAGATAAGTCTGTGACTATTTGTAGCACTGTTAGACACCAAAGTTCAGTTCTTGCCTTAGTCTGTGGCAGAGTTCCCTCTGTTGTTGCCCGAAGTAACAACATCCTTACATATCGTGAACAGTGCAATCACTTTTGAATGTGTCAGTTCAGAGGTTGTGTCACATTTCTGAGATTGCTTGGCCACCTAAAAATCTGGGAATTTAGGGACAGAGGATAGGTTCTGCCACCCCATTGGTATTGCGACTGTTTACAGGGAGACCAAACAGCTAATGGATTATGACATTAATTAATGGTGTTCAGCCTAACAGTGCTTCTGCTTGACTTCTGACTTGTTCCACATCCACCTGCAAGATAAATAATACGGAAGACAGAACTCTCTGGAAATGCACACCTAACACCTGCGTCTTCATGGATGCAGGGATTGGAGAAGGTGGAGGTCCTAGTTCCTGCACAGAGCAGGAGACAGAGATGGGTTGGAAGGGCAGCATGAACCAGCTCTGGCAACTCAAATTTCTCAGGTCTGGGATCCTGAGCTGAGGTTTATAGACTGACTCAGTATGAACTTTTATGAGTTTAAATGCTAATGCTAGATGTTGGAAGAGCAAGGTCTGTGGGAGGTTATTACCAAGACAGGCTCAAGATGTCTTTGCGTCAGGGTGCCATCTTTGTTATTCCTGTTTGGATTGAGACAGAACTCCTGATAAAGTCCGTTTCTTTCACTGATAATAGTCATTACAGAGAGCTTCACTGTCTTCCCATTAATACTCATATATGAGTCTGTGGTTTACAACATTTTGGAGCTAAAGCTCAGCTGATTACAGATTGCTTTCTAAATGAAGAGATGCAATTAGAACACCTAGTTGACCTTGTCTTTTTAGGAATCCTGTGATAGGCTTTTAAATACACAGTTTCAGAGGGGTGGGAGAATTAAAGGGCTCAGACAAAGCAATTGTGTGGATCATGATGAATGCACTGGTGGAATGACTTTGAAAGTATAAACTCTTGAACTGAGCCTAGAAATTCTTTTAACTGTGGTTTATATAAACATTTCACATCCTGCTCCATAGCAAACCTGTGCCTCTACTATGCTAAGATAAGATTAACTTATAGTGCTTGGAAGTATGCAGAAAATTGTTTAACATATAACCTTATAGCATGTTTTTACTCCTTTTTAGCAGAACATTTACATTTTATCTGAAGAAAAAGTAATATCCTGTTGTAATAACATTAAAGGCTTGTTGGAAACTTTAATAAACCAAATATAATACTGGCAAAGGTTTATACTAAAATATGGCATTTAATTGGCTCAGTGTCATGATAGCAGCAGAAAAACTATTGTTCTCTGCCACCATTTATATGTTCTGTTATATTAATCACTGCCCTCCAGCTTGCTGCCTTCCACTGAAGCAAGAAAATTGTCTGCTTAAAGAGGAAGAGGGGATAGGAGACAGAAGCGTGAGGAACAGAATTTAATGATTTTCTGGTTAAGACCTGAAAAAAGAAAGGCAGGTGATGTGGGCCAAGAATTTCAGTAAAATTAGATTGCAGATTCAGGCATCTTAAATCCATCTAAGTCCTTCTCCCTAGTATTTCCTGTTGACTGGCTCTGGGCTGCAGGAGGTGCCCTGCCAATAGAAAACACCAGGCGCAGAGAATTAGGTGGAATTTAGGATGTGTGAATTGGAGCCAATGGCTATATACAGTCATAGAAACACAGTTATGTTGCCACTTAAAAATCAACTCGAAGACCCCACACAGTCATAGGAACCTAATTTTAAGTAAGTTGGCTTGCCTTTTTTTTTCCCCCGCAGATCTTTTGATTTGCTGCAATGAGAACTGTACCACATACAATTATTCTGAAAATTCACAGCTTTTGAAAAACAGTACAATAACAACAACAACAGAAAAAAATAGCATACTGTTTGGTTTGGTCTGGTGTAAGCTCAAAGGAAAAGTTGTTCTTAACAGACAAATGACGCTTGTGAGTTTAAATCTTTCACTGATTTTTGTCTTAATGGAGATATGTGTTATACCAAGAGAGTCAAATTGTTTTCTCCAAGCAAAGAGGTAGGTTGTCTGTGAGCCTTGATTTTCATAATTTAACAGAACACTCTTCTCCTGGAAAATGCAAAATATGTAGGAGATGAAGGACAGAATGAAACATACTTATAGCAATGCACTCCTACTTTCAACAGCAATTAAATGTTATTAAAAACCAATCAAAAAAAGCCAGAAGTATTTTATCCTTTTACAACATCAGAAAGGTGTGTGCGTTTCAAGAGCAGGTTAAGTCAGACATTTCCATATAAATTCAGCTTGTATTATTTAGTTGGGGAAAAACTGTATTCTTGCTCTCGGTATAATCTCTTGTTTTCTTATTTTCATTCTGTACAAAATACCAACTATGGTGTCTCATTGCTTGATCCTCCCAGGAGCACGTCTATGTCTTTCGGTACCGTTAAGAACCATCACCACAGCACATTCCTTTCCCATTAATGGTCTGGTCCAAATTGCACTGATAACTTGTGGCAAATCAGCCACTTGGCTTCCAGAAGCCTTTTATCGGACTTCAGTTCTCATAAAAATGCTTGCCTTATCTGCCAGCCCATCTGGAAGAATACACAAACATATCACATTCAGGAGGACCTTATTTTCCTCAACTTTTAAACAAACTATCAAAAAACCCCATTGTTAACATAATCCCCTAAGGAACACAGAAATTTAAATTAAGTGCATAAATGGCACTGTGAATGGTGATGTATTATTAGCAGAACATCTCAAGAACACTGTGATGCCAATGTGGGTTTCAGCTAGCAAAGGGAAGACACAGAAATAGAACCACATGCATTTAGTTCTGTCTGTCCGCAACCCTGAATGGAGGATGACTGCAGGAGCCTTAACTCGGCTTGTACATCTTGTCTTAGTTCTAATTTAAGCACAACTATTTCTGATGCCATCTGCATTCAGGATTAGAAGTAGACAGTGTACTAAACTGGAAATTTGTAAATCCTCAAGGAGTAATGTGCCTTCATTTGCATCCTATCCCAATCTTCTGTGCCTTGCTCCCACCTAGTGGGTGATGGACTTTTACATTCATTTACATTTCCAATCTAAAACCATCATGTCTACCCGTAACAGAGAAATTCCACTTAGCGAGCCACCCAAATGGTGATTTTTGGCCACCCAGGCTCTTGCAGGTTAGTGAGATCCTAGAACTCCTCCATAGAGTTAGACCATAGGAAGAATTATAGCTCTGATACATATACCCTCCACAGTGATGGCTTTGAGAGTCTAACTGATGGGATAGCGTCACCATAATTTATAAATATCATTAACCTCTGTGTCATGACAACCTACGTTTTCTTGCCAATTACAATTATCCTAATTAAGAAGCATATATCAGGCTAATTATTACCCTGTTTTAGTGTCTGATATCATCCTGCCTTTGGTCTCATGCCAAAAAGTCTAAAGAAATTGACTGCAAGTTTAAAAAATACTCCGAAAACTTCAATATGGTAGTTGTAGCTGGGCCAAGCAATGACTAATAGGGACAATGCCTGCAAGGATTCTGAGTGCATAAACACTAAAGAAAGATAGCTACATTATATTGGGTGGTCCAAAGATGTGTTAGCAACAAAAGAGGAAGGATGTAAGACAAAAAATCTAGTTAAATTACCACCAATTCCTCTGCATTAAAAGCAGCAACTGCTTCTCCAAAACCTGAGACATGCAGTTTGAAATGGGCAGATACTATCACAATTTGAACTCGAGATTTAAGAGGGAGCAAATGAAGGGCTTGTTCTTTCCCTGCCTTTATACCCACTTGATAACATTATTCCATGAGCAGGTGTTAGGAAAGGCAAGATACCAGAGATGAGCAGCTGGCAGAATATGGGTCTTCCCATTTGATGGGATTCCCACTCAAAACAAAGTGAAAGCCATGATGGTCTAATGGAGAAAAAATGGGCGCACTGAACTTTTGGTCTGGTTTCTATCCTTCCCACAGATATTCTACACAGTTTTACAAATATTTTTTTTTTCCATCTGACCTAAGTCCTTTGTTGCACAGCCTCAGATGAAAGACATAATCATTGGCCAGAATTTTTAAAATAATTAGTGGTTTGGAATACTTCAATTTCTGTGCAGAATATCTGAGTGAATCTGATTTATAACTAATTGAGAATCTATTTCCAAATTAAACGGGATTTTTGGACTGTTTCTGTCTGTATCAGGAGTAAACCAAATGAATCTTTTCATGAAAATAAGGGGGAAAAATCTATTCCAAATTGCCTTTCTCACCTCCAGAAATGCAATATTTCCAGAAAGAAGCAGTTCATTAAGATATATTTGATCAGTACCAATGCAAGACAATGTACTTGAAGACCACGATTTATCCCTACAGAGAAGGAGAATCTGATTTGGAAATCACTGATTTATAGAAGGCCTTGTAGTGAAATCAATAAGAGTGTCATCCCGGTGGTGATATAAAGGGCTAATTGATTCTTGGTCACTTAAGGAGAAAAATGTGCAGTAGAAACAAAAAGTTCTTGACAAAACATCGGTACAATCAACATTAGGATATTGCATCATCTCTAGTTCAAACAGTTCAGCATATCTAGATCATCAAAGAGTACATTAAGGGATAATACAATGTCATGATCTAAGTCCAGCCAGCAACAAAGGACCACATGACCACTCACTCACTCCACCCTCCTGGTGGGATGAAGAGGATAAATTACAACGAAAGGCTTATGGGTCAAGATAAGGACAGGGAGATCAATTCACCAGTTATGGTCACGGGCATAACAGTCTTGACTTGGCAAAAAAAAAAATTAGTTTAATTTGTTATCAATGAAATCGGAGTAAGATAATGAGAAACACAACCAAATCTTAAAAACACCTTCTCACCACCCCTCCTCTCTTCCCAGGCTCAACTTCACGCTCTGTTTCTCTACCTCCTCCATGTCGGTGGCACAGGAGTATGGGGAATTGGGGTTGCAGTCAGTTCATCACATGTTGTTTCTGCTCTTCCTTCCTCCTCCACGTGAGAAGCCCTGCTACTCTTCCCTGCTCCATCGTGGGATCCCTCCCATGGGAGACAGTCCTCCATGAAATTCTCCAACATGAGTCTTTCCCACAGAATGCAGTTCTTCATTAACTGCTCCAGCATGAGTCCCTTCTGCAGACTTGAGTCCTTCAAGCAACAGCCTGCTCCAGCACGGGTTTTCCTTCGAAAACCTTGGCCTTCTTTGGGTGCAGCCACCTGCTCAGTCATGGTATACCCCATGGGCCGCAGCGGGGCATCTGCTCCACCATTACCCTCCATGGGCTGTAGGAACCAGCCTGCTGTCTTGCCACTGGCTGCATGGGAATCTCTGGCAACAGTCCTCCATGAAATTCTCCAACATGAGTCTTTCCCACAGAATGCAGTTCTTCATTAACTGCTCCAGCATGAGTCCCTTCTGCAGACTTGAGTCCTTCAAGCAACAGCCTGCTCCAGCACGGGTTTTCCTTCGAAAACCTTGGCCTTCTTTGGGTGCAGCCACCTGCTCAGTCATGGTATACCCCATGGGCCGCAGCGGGGCATCTGCTCCACCATTACCCTCCATGGGCTGTAGGAACCAGCCTGCTGTCTTGCCACTGGCTGCATGGGAATCTCTGGCACCTTCACTGATCTTCCCGTCTGTGTAGGTGTTTCTCTCATATCCCACTCCTCTCTCTGCTGCAGGCTTTTTCCCTCTTGAATGTGTTATCACAGAGGTACAAACACCATCGCTGATTGGCTCAGCCTTGGCCAGAGGTGGGTCCATCTTGAAGCCAGGTCAGCTTCCAGCAGTTTCTCACAGAAGCCACCCCTGTGGCCCCAATCTGCTGTCAAAAACTCACCACACAAACCAAATATATCTGATCCTGCATGTAGGTCCTTGTACATCTGTTATGGAAAGGTTGGGGTGTTCATTCTGAATGAAAAAAGAGCATAGTCAGACCTAATAATAGGATACTAAATAAGATTTTAGTTTAACCAGAACTTTTTGACAGTGAACATAATTTAAATTGGAATAGAAAGGAAGAGATGAAG
Organism: Buceros rhinoceros silvestris; assembly: GCF_000710305.1. Classification (NCBI taxonomy): domain Eukaryota; kingdom Metazoa; phylum Chordata; class Aves; order Bucerotiformes; family Bucerotidae; genus Buceros; species Buceros rhinoceros. The sequence continues at coordinate 72,297 of NW_010420425.1, read as the reverse complement.
TGACCCTTTCTTTTTTATTATTATATAAATATTTCTTAAATTTGCTTTCACAATGTTTTGTGAGAAGTTTTGCAGCTCATGAGTGTCAGCAGTTGGTCTGCACAGTTGTGTTTGAGGCTCGATTCACTAAATCACACACTTTAACCCTTCCTTTACGGACAAGTCATTCCTCCTGGTAACTGTAAGTTAATGAAGTCTCAGCCTTTTAGGTTTCAGTTCATTGGCTAGTAAGGTTAGGGAAGTTATATTTTCCCAAGTGTCTTTTCATAAACAGATAGTAAGATTTTTTTCCATATTCTGCAATACTTAGTTGCCAATAAATCTAAAGTAATACGAAGAACTCTTTTCTTGAGACACCTGGCCAACATCTTTTGCTCACATATTCAGGCTTAGATTGCCAGACTTGCAACGGAAGGAACTCATTGCCAGGTCAGATTGGCAAGGACACTGGAGACTTTTTGCCTTCCTCTGCACTACTAAGTATGAATGGCTTGCTGGTTTATCTGTTTCTCACCTAATCAGATGTTGGACACTGGTGGAATTTTGACAGTGTCTGCTTTCTCTCCTTGGCATGAAATAATTTAGTCTCCTGGACATTGAGGGATTTCCGTGTAGACAAAGTTACTGGGGTCAATAAAGAAGTAAGTGACTGAAATCAAATAGCTGACAGTATTTAGTCTAAAATTGAGAAAACAATGGAAACAATTGAGAGTTCATTAATTAGACTTCCAGTGGGGAACTGCAAAAGACTGAACAATAGGCACAGGGAAGGAAAATGAAAGACTCCATAGGCCTGAGTCAACTCCAAAGCCAAAAACAGCAGAATGAATTCTACAGACAAATCCCTGAAACAATACTTTTTCAAGTGTAAGAAAGCAGTGTTAGCCCTTTAAGGAAGGAAGAAATTCTTGCACTTAATTACACCTTGTAATGTAGGGTAGTAGTTCCCAGTGCTAACAGTCATCTGCTGGCTCCTGGAGAGACAATTAAATATTGCTGTTCTGCTTCCCAAAGCTGAGTTCACTCTTTAACAGCAAAGAAAGGAATGCTTCCATGTAATGATCTTAAGCTCATTACATCATCTAGAGATTTAGTTTTCCTTCGGAATTACTGGGTCAGTTCCAATGATATTAGGAAAAATTACTATATTCATATGCAGAAATTCATAGGTATTTCCTATAATCTCCATTCATCCATACTTGCATACAAATGCAAGTACAAGTACATTCATACATGCATGTAAAATATGCAGTTCATTGTTTGCACATATAGAACTTCTTCAGTTACAAACCAACATAAGCAAAGCATGAGATGTGTTCAATAAAACATCACTCAGACTTTGTTTGGAGCATAGGTGAAAATGCGTGTTTGTATCAATATGTTTATGTGTACATGTATATGCTTTGAATACATACAGATTTAACTACACTATTTGTGTTTTAGAGCAAATCCATCAAGCTTTGGTCTTCTCATTTGAGATCCTTCGCTGTAAAAATAATGTCTTTTGTTCTTCTGTACCAACAACCAGTAAGAAGTAACAACTTGATTTTTTTGTTTGTTTGTTTTATGGGTTTTTGTTGTTGTTGTTGTTCTGGCATTGGAAGAACCCAGTTTCTACACTTCAAAGTGCTTCAGTATTCTGGGCACCTGCTCCTGCTTTTTATTCACAGATCCAAAAGAAAGGTTTAGGAGAGCTACTCCTTTCTCCAGCAACTCCCTATGCCTTAGTTGCAACAGTGATTTCTTCTCTTCCATCATTCATTTTTGATACATCGTTTTATGCACGTGCCCAATAGCTACATGGTTTTCAGTGAGCACTTCCAGGGTTCCCAAGTCTGCTAATCTAGTTTTGTGGAACAATGAGAAGAGGTGATGACAATTAAAGTTTTGTATCTGTAGAGTGGCACACTGTTGTTCAAGAGCAGAAAAGGAGAATTGCTGATTTTACTTATACAGGCAGCTATAAATCATAATGGCAAACAGAAGTTACTAACATAGAAAGCTCTGTGCAAATGAATACCTGAAGCAAAACAGTGGTAAAAAATATGAGATAGTCATTTATTTAAGTGACTGTTACTCAGCATCTCCCCTTTCTTTGCATCAGATTTACCTCATATTGCACAGGGAACTGCTGCTCAGCAATGTCCTGCAAATGACATCACTAAGTTTGTTTGATTCCATCAAAATTTGAATTTCAGGGTCAAAGGACTGATGTAGTGCAGAGTCCCAATAATAGGTGTTTCTGATTCAGATATCAGAGTATTGCAGCCTTTTGCGTGTCTTACACCAATACTTTTCTTTTTTCTGGTTTGATACTGTACTAACACAGAACTTAACCAAAAAGGGTGAAAAGAACACATGACATCATTGCTAAGCCTCAGGCACTTACACATTAAGTAATCTATGAAAGCCATAAACAGCTGACTCTCACGTTTTACTTAAACCCCTGTAAAATATGTGCCAAATTAAAGCTTGGAAGCTTTTGTTTACAGAGGAAAAAAAACCCTGAATCCCAGTTCCAATGGCTGAAGACCTCAACATGATGAACATGCTCAACATGTGGATTATGAGTTTGCAACTTACCATTTCTTTGATAATATTGCAGATTTCTCTAATTCCCACATCACATTTCTGTTTTTCTTCCCAGTGCCCAGAGCAGAGGTCCTGGCAGCAGCTAATCAGTACATTACAGTTTTACTCAATGAGTTTTGCCTGGCATGTGGCTCCCTCGTAGTAAGTCAGTGGAAAGAGACAGTGAGGGAATGGGAACAATAGCATGGTTCTCCATTCCTAGAGAAGTGTATGAATGTGTGCCTCATTATGTTTATCTGATACAACTATTTTAATCAAAATGTCATGTGAAATACAGTCATTTGACTTGGAGAAATTTAGGAATATAATATCAAAACAGTATCCTTTATCAGACAGACTTGAGATTTTGTTTAAATACAAAAACAAAACCACACATCAGGTTTTTCAATAGGACCTATTTTCCATGAATCATTATGTCTGGAAATGATTATATTTTTAGCCTCTCAACTTTCTTGTGTGGCCGTATGAAGCTACTTGAGTTTAGTAACCCATGCAATAATTCAGCACGCTCAGTTTCTTTCACCTCATTCATGCAGGTGTTTTGTCATAAATTGCCAATATTCAAGATCTCAGGCTTGGTATTGTAATGCTAAATGTTTAACCATACCCTTTAAGCACCCCTTTAGGCCAAGGAAAATTTTTAATCATCACTGCTTGCATAAGCTCAACTTGTATAACTCGTACAAGCTGGGTGCCTGCAGCCTGGAAGAATACAGCCTGGCAGAAGACTACAGTAATAATGGGCCAGCTAGAAAAAGCATCATTATTAGCAGAAAAATCATGGCATCTTGATTCTAAATTTTTCCAAAGACAGTGAAACCATACAGTGCAATGGATCGTTCCAGGCATAATTTGGAGTCATGAGCCACAAGAAACTAACAGAATTAAACAGTAAAAATGTGATTTCTTAGAAGAAGCACCTTCTGGATGGTATTGTTCATTCTAGGTCCTGCTCTCTGGTCTCTGGAAAATATCAATATTCCCTCTCTTTTTCTATATCCCCTCTAATTTTTTTTCCCTGAATTCCCTGTATTCTTTTATAATCATCTGTTGAGTGACTAAGGCGTACAGTCAGAAGCCATAGTTGCTTACACTTCTCTTATTATCTTCAAGAAGTGGGAATAGCCATGAGCTGGCTGATCATTTCTTACTGTGCTCAAGTAAGTAAAGTTAAAGCCTTCAAAACTGGAATCAGTAAAATTGGCTTCCTCACATAAAACTCTCCGTGATTACTACTTTCCTTATCAGTCAGAATCCATTTTGGGTAGGTTTCAAATACAACAGTACTGGCAGCTGACTCCCCTTACACAGTAGATCCAAGACACCCACTACTAGTCTCAATCATCCTGTGACAGGAAAAATACCAAACCAGCCCAGAAACCAAGTCCCCAAAGCAGAATATCATTAAGCACATCTGTCTCAAACAACCTTGTTCCATGGCTTATAAAGCATAAACATACCACCCAACTTGTAGAAATGTAAAGTCAATTAAAATTACTCAGATTGCCTCATTACAAAAACTTGGTGGGATTAGAAGAGACGTAATAAATGATATTATTATACAGCTACCCAAACTGACCTTAAACTACTGTGACACTTTTTCCACGGAAAAGGTCTCTGGACTTCTGTTTTGTTTTTTCTAACCACATTTATCATCCACAGAAGAAGCCTCTTCATTTGTCTTAGAACTGCATTATTCCACAGTGAGCTGCCAACAGCAACAGTTAATTTGATTTCATTTTAATAAGAAGATAAATGACCTTTGGAGAAAATAGCCGATTAATAAATACTTAGATGCATTACTAGAGGCTCTTCAGTTATTTCTGAGATATAAACATGTGCTTGTTTCCAAAATACTTGGAGACTGAGGCAAAACCACCAAGTGTGTGATAATTCCATTCCCTGAAGATCTCTGGCTCCAGTTTTATAGGGAGAGAGAAGTCCTAAAGAAATCCAAGATGGCTGGAGTGACATTTGCCCTATGCATCAGTTTCAGTTTCATCAAAACAAAAGAAAAATTATGGAGAAGGCATGTTTGTTCTGGCTAAATCCCTTTTCCCCCTAGGCCTTACAGTTATTTCATTATTCCCAGTATACTTATGTTCTCTCCAGCTGATTGAATACCTTTCATATATTCCTTTTAAAAGTAAGTTAAATCTGTCAATAAAGTCTTAATAAATAAGACGCATGTAAAAAATTGTTTGTAAAATGCAGTAGAGTGACTGGCCCAGTTTTCTAAGGCTATTCTTAGCCCAGGCCAAATAAAAGCATAGCTCTATAAATATTACCTGCTTTGGGAATTGTGCAAGTATAGCCTTAACATTTGGAACAATTTTGCATTCTTGAAATTGTGTGTTATTTAGCAATTCTTCTTTAAGAACCAAGTTATGCATCTCTGCCTTACAGGATTTTACAGATTCCGTATCTCTTAACAGATGTGCTCTGGGCTTTTCCTAAAACAAAAGGCCTGTTCCCAGAAGACTCCAGACCACTTTGCAGAAGGTAATAAAATAGATGGCAACCTATAGACACAGTGTGTAGACATAGGTACCTCTGAAAAATGTTCCTTGGAAACCTCACACAGAGTAGGAAGTCATTTAGTTAGGCAACTAGAAACACTGTGTGTAGGGGTATGTCTGTAGGATGCAAATCCCATATATCTCTCAAGCCTAAACCTATAAAACTTAGTGGCATGTTAGGTGCCTGTATTACCATCAAGTTACTACCCAGCCTAAGTACCTGTATGAGGGGGATCAATTCTTTTTAAAAAGCTGTTATGGTGGCCATTACCTTTAGCTAATTATCTATAATGCTGCTTATCACACTAATCCAGAAGACAGGAGACTTGGGTCTATCTGACAGTAGCTGAGTGCATTCACACCCACATCGTGGAAAAATGCCTGAAGTGCGGTTCTACAAAGGCAACACGAGAACAGCCTTGTCTCCACCTATTTAAGTGGGCTAGCTGCTGTGCACCAACAAACAAATACGTAAATGCAAGGTTCATTTCATGAATTAGAGCAAGAGGGGTGGCCAGTTCTAGATTCTAGTCCTTCCTTAGTTCTGGGATTTGGTTTTGATTTAAAGCTGGTTTTGGCTATCTAGTGTGAAATACGTAAGCTACCTAGCAGCAACTCCCCCACTTCCAATAAAGGACCCACGAAGTCAGAGAAGTCCTGCCCTTGTAATACCTGTACCTTTGACAGCCTGTCCTCAGCTATAACTAGTTTGTGACTCCATGACTGTTGCACTCTTCTGATAATATAACCATTTGACACCTCCAAGTGGAGGTGCGCACCCACAGTTTCTGAAGAAATGTTGCCTCTCTCCTTGTTTTTTTGAATAAGTAACTATTGCTACTGTGTTGTTTGTTCAACTCAATGAAACTAATTTGCTCAGTGATGGGTTGATATAGTAAATGCCTCCTCTCTTTTTTTATGCTCAACTTTAATACAAATTGTCACAGAAAGCACGAGTACTAAGTGCCATCAGGGTCTGACCCTGAAGGTTTATAACAGCTACTGTAGTACATTGCACATTGTCATTTCTAATGTCCCTCATTCCTGACTTCTAACGTGAACATCTTATGTTGGAGCATCCACAAATGCAGTAGGATTCAATTGCATATTTTAAAATTATTTCACTGGATTTGCGTAAAATCTTGCAGGCCTTCAGTAGATTGCAACAAATGACTTTAAAGTGAATTGCTTCACAGTCTCTACTATACATCCTGGACCACCCAGTTCTCCCTCACAGTCACTTTTTAATATATTCTCCAGAAGAGACAGCACCATTTTACATCTAGGAGGAGTGACTGATCTCTTTATCCATGGAGAACCCTTTAAAGTAACCCTCCTGACTAATCTCTCTCAAGCACCACAGGCTGCTGATTTGTGAGGTGACTGTCTTTCATATATACCATAGCCAGGCCAGATGTCTCAGCTGCTGTAAACCTCATCATGGCTTAATGGGACAGTTAAAAATTCTGTGCATTTATCAAAATTCAGGGGTCATTAGCATCACACATAAGAGAGAGAGTAAAATAAATTAAAAGTCATATCACAAGCTGTGATATGGCGTGATACATACGAAAAACAAAATCCTTCACAAGGTACAATGAAATATCTTCAGATAACCTGGCAAGTTTTAGCTTGAAAGTAGGAGATCTTGTTTAGAAGTATGTACGTATATAAGCAACACTAAAACATTGGAACAATTACTTTAAAATTTCAGGGAAAACCTTTTCTCTTTACTTAATAGTTTCCATATGTAATATTGTCGAAGGAGTGCGTGATAATGTGATACTCATAGCACATAAAAGGATGATTGCATTTGAGCTTATTTTTTTTTTTAATGTTACTTAGATTAGAAGAGTAATAAAAACTTGACTTATGAGAGAAGGAAACCTACAATGACATTTGTCTAGAGAAATATTCTTTCTTTGTTGCCGTATGAAGAGTTAGATGGAACAATATTTGTTGACAATTTCAGTCAATCTGTTGCCAATTACTCCTGACTTATTCTGAGTGTTTGAACCAAGATCTCTCTGTAACTCCTTTAATAACAGCTAATGATATTATTCCCTAGCCTCTAAATATAATCCCTGATACCAGAAAGTAAGCATCTATGGTGTTCTACAGTAAACTTTACAGTTAATTAGCTCAGGGGTCACGGAAGACTTTCATTTAATCCATCTCCTAAGCCTACTCTTCCTCATGATTTATCCAGTCTCTTTCTCTATATCTTGTTAATGGAGGAGAGCTTTCAGAGCTGTTTTCATAGTGCTCCTCGGTTTTGCTGGAGATAATGATCTGCATTTGGCTCATAATCTAACCACTGTTTCTCTGTCTCACAGACATTCTTTGAGGCTTCTTTTTTTTTTTTTGGTGGAAAAAGTAGCACTTCTTGCATGAAACTTCTTGCATAAGGAGAATTCCACAAATAAGATTTTTTCAGAAATTTTGGTTCACACACGTGGTGGTACAATTGCACACCCCACATCCCCCCCACACACACACTCCTGGGCTGCTTGATGACGAGTGGTACTCACCTCTCTGGATCACACAACAATACACTGAAAAAGTCAAATGCAGATTGTGAAAGGTAGTTTATCAGGGCTTTAACAGTCCCCCTAAACAATTCTGGCTTCTGCTTCCCCTGTTCTCTGGGGACACCAACACAATTACATTCTGCAGTGGACCAGAGTGTTGAGGCATGCCATCAACACCTCAGTGAATGATCACTGAATCTTATGATCTGGTACACTTGAACTCGGTCATTGACCCAAAGAGGGAATGCCAGAACCTTCAAGATCCAGCAGGTTTTGGACCTGCGCAAACCAAAACATTCCATCTCTCAAGTTAGACTGAAACGGAACAATACCTGACAAAAGTCAATTATCTTGGACCCTATCTTGGATCGAAAATTAGACTCTTTGAGCTGTTCTGCATCCCGGTGGGCTGCATCCAGCATTTCCCCTGAGCTGGGATGCCTCTTATAATCTTCTGCTGGCAAGATCAACACAAGGCCTGGGCAAGAACCACCTCCTCAAGACTCAAGCACAACTTGTGGAGTAATGCTGATACCTTGTCAGTATTCACTCTAAACTCAAAGAGGGAAATTTTGGCTACAGGCTAGCTGCTTTCTCCTATCTCTCTACCGGTTTAGGTGTTTTGCTTTGCACATTTGAGAGCAGGTGCTGGATCCAAGTATTTCTGCCTGTCTGTATGGCTTGTGTTTGTATATATACACATATTTTGATTTTCAGTATCTTGTACTAAGTTGGCGTGAATCTTGTCATTCCCAAATCTGTAATTTAAGTCACTGTTTTTCTTTGCTAAGTCACTTGCTAGTCCTTAAATTGGTTAATCATTAAGTGATGCTAAAATCCAACCCTTTTGTTCTACCTTATAATAGCAATAAAGTTTGAATTGCTGTCAAATCAAATGGTGTTTAAATGTATTCATCCATGACAAAACACCTTATGGGATTCGAAAGGAATGTTAAGTTTTTGTAAATGAGTTTTTGCCTCTATCAGCAAGTAAACCAGATTGTCAATAAAGAAGCTCTTTGGAGCTGTGTAACAGGGGTAAATAATTTCCCTGTTCTATGTCTATGTTTTTCTTCTCCTCTGCCACTTTCCTCCCGCTTCCAAATTTCTAGCAACCCATATAATACTGATATTCTTTACTACACCTTTGAGAAATGACTAGAAAAAACAGGATCCTAACCTTTATTCACTAATAAAGCTCATTACATAAAGTATGTAATTTTGAAAGTGTGTCGAACACAATCATAGAATCAGAACTTGGGTGGTGGAGGATGTTTGTGTTTCCCTTTCATCCTCCTGACCCTTTTGTAGGTTTTGGGAAGATGACTTAGCCTGGGTCTCTAAGTGGCCAGGTTGTTTGCAGGAACCTCGATTCCCTCCCTGGTCTCACTACTAACATCTGTGGTTATATTCAGAGAAAAGCAAAGGGAACAAACACTGTACATTATTTTCACAAAGGCAATCTGAGCCTACTTTTCTATTTGTACTGGAGTTCAACAAACTGGGCCAAATAGAATGTATATGTACGAACTTTTTAATATATATTGGGAATTCAGTACTTAATAGAAACATATTTATATAGGAATTCACTTTTCTATCCTGTCCTGTAAAAGGACACTCTGTGCCTACCCAAATCCACTTTCATATTTTAAGTACCCTTCCGCTTTGGATATGCTTTAAATCGGTCTCCGCCCTACAGAACAGGATTTGCTGCAGATGTTTAACTGTTCAAAACTAAAAGGAGCATTTCAGGTAAACATGATTTTGAAATGCACAAATGTTATTTGGACCTTTTTATCTAGGAAAATAAATTTCCTGGTTGCTTCTTCAGTAAGATTGTCTTTGAATGAAGCATATCCGATGGCAAACTGACGTGTTTTCAACATGACATCGTCACCTGCACAAGTCATTGGTCAACTGGAAAGAAACCAAGAACTATTACATATGCTTCTGCTAGGAGGAGATATATCTTTCTTGTGCACAGATGGATAGCTATGTAAATGTCTACACCAGTGAGTAAAAATATGTATTGTGATAAAGAATTCAATATTTGGAAAGAAGAGAGAGGAAATCTTTCTTTGTTCTATAAAATTTTCCATCTTTTTATTAGTTTAATTTCACTGTAAAGTCAAGTCACTATCTTGGTATCACAAATATTGTTATATAAGTAGTATGTTTTCTCATCTGTAATTAATTAATTACTATATTTTTTTACCTTAAAACAAATCAGAGCTTTTTCATAGGCGTGAAATAGCCAGCAAATTGGACTCCACAGAATGCAACAGATTTATTAATGGTAAAACAAATGGATGGATGAAATTTATTGCACATTGCACAAGAATCAGGTGGCAAATAGATTGTAGGGTTTTCAAGTTTAAGTTATCAGTTCTAAATGATCTTGGCTGTAAGAATTTCATCTGCCCTCAATTTGATGTTCCATAACAAAGATTTCTATGGCAATTTTTCATTTATTGCACAATGCTGATAATCATCTTGACATTGCATTGTACATTTACAGGCAACGTGTTCAGAGAGTTCCTTTGTAATGTAAACTTAGATAGCTATTCAGAAACACAGCCTTTACTATAAATTATTTTGAAAAAAAAACCCAATAAATTTTAATTAGTAGGAAACACAGAGATGTCTGTACACTGCATATTTATTAGATTTGGAAATGCTATTTGACGGTTGTTATTTGTGATGTCAACTTATTTGCTAGACAAGAAAGAAGAGACAAATAAGTCATCTATCAGTGGGTTCATTTGACATTTCTGCTATTAATGAGCACTCTGGCTGAAACAGATAGCTCCGTTATTAAAATGAAGTCTTTCCTCTACAAAACACATCTGTGTATATCAATAGGGCTGTAGGCTAAAAGTACCGATATTTAGTTACACGGTTTTCCAGACACAGGAAAATTCTGGACAGATCATTCCAAATCTTGTTACTTTTAATCTGATCAACATTTCAATGCACACAACAACAGCAACGATAGTATGGTCTGAAAAGGGCCCATGGAAATGGTGACTAACTGCAGTCTAACAATCTAACAGTGAGCCCTAGGAAAGGAATATCATCATATAAGTCACAGTTGCTTGAGGGTACGGGGGAAGAGGACTATTGAACTGATACAGAGGCCACCCTCTTTAACTTGTTTCTGCTATGGTATCTGTTTTGTAATTTTCCCACTTGATTTTTGTGTTAATGAAGCTCATTTAAGATAAACCTTATAGCAATAGTTGTCTAATTCTGTCAGTCTACTGAGAAAGGAAATACAATCTTCCCTTTCCTCTCTGCTGAAATCAAAACAGCTTCACTCAAATATTTTGTTTCTGTCACATGAACTGGTCTGTCTTCTAAAATGTAACAAATCCATCTGATGAAGGGCGGTTTAAGGAAGGCAAAGCGTGGCACTGTGCTCTTTAATCTGTCAAGGCATATTTTCCTTTGCTTTTGAAAAGTTCCAGTATCCTCCATGAAAGGTAATTTTTTGTATTTCACTCTAGCATTCATATTAATTTATCTTTAAAATATAATTGCCCAAGACAAGGTCAGTTGCGAAGAACAGGCCTGTCTTATTTTGTTGTTGATGCTATGAGTATATGGCATCTGAAGCTGCTTTACATTTTGAAGACAGAGAGAGGATGTTTTAGTGGTCAAAACAGGTGAAAGGAAGTGAAAAACTAAAGCTAGATTCGCTCGACTTCTTTAAAATTTTTGTTTCTCTGTTAAAGGATTTCTTTGCATTTTGATTAAACTTTTGATAGCATGTTTAAATCAAGCAGAAAAGTGACTGATTTTGACAATAATCCAATGGTTTAAAAAAGAGAGATTTTATTAGATTTGGAATATTATTTTTTTCAGAGCTAAAACCCCAAAACTTACTTCAGCAAAGAAACATCCATACCTTTCACTCAACTCTTGCAGGAAGTGGTGAAAAAAGTATCCCATAAGCTTTATCTAATAGGAGTTTTCATGTTGGCATTTAACACTAAGTGCATTTTGTTTGTCAAATTTGCTGTGGAAAGTCTGAATATTGGGCAAAATTATTAGGATCTTCCTCCTGTTCTGGGGCTGAACTGGTCTGACCCCTTTTGGTGGGTGACTTTGTTGATTTCTAAAGGCAGCTTCTGTTTCTGGATTCCATCTCTCATGAAATCTGTACAATGAGTCATCAATGACACTTAAAGCTTTTCTGACTACTATAAGCACAAGACATTTCTTTCTGTACTGTGCCTGTCAGTTAAGGATTTGACTACTCAGACTTTCATTTTAATATACACCCAAATTAAATACTCACTCCATAATGAATAATTCATTTAAAGGTTTGTGAAAGTAATTAATATGATCGAATACCAATGTGTGGTATTCACACTTGTTTGCTTGGTAGAAATACACACAAAATTACCAGTCATGACCTTGAATGATTTATTATCTATGATTCTGACACTCAGACTGAGAGGCAATGTAGACTTGGGTGGAAGTTGGCTAAAAACAGCAGGAAACACTCATACGGAATGTTTTACTAAGTCTCTTGCTAAGTCCATGTGGAAACTGGGTCCGGATATGGTGTTACCCTCTATTGCTCTCTGGCAGTCACATTTTCGGTTAGAAATATTAGCCTGCGCTTAAGAAAAAGCAACACCTTGCCCTTAATTAGAGCATTTTCCCATGTAATTGGTCACTCTGTTGAAACGTTTTTGTAATTCAAGTTTAAGCTCAGATCCATGTACTCAAATCCAAAAGGGTGAAGGACACAGAAGAAAGAGTCACGTAATAATGCATCTTCATGCTTATGGGACAAAACTAGGGGACACATAGAAAGTTGAAATATCAGACTCTACAATGACTGAGTAATCTCTTGTTCAGTACAAGTACACCAGGGGGTATTACATGGGTGAAGAATATGATTTAAACTAGTTTTTGAAAAATCATGTCTCAGATCATGTAAATCATCTATATATCATCATTTGGGGTGAAGTATAATTAAGCAAACTTTACAATGTAACAGTAAAGTTTCTTTTATTTAGACTCTTTGCAAAGAAATACTGGTTTGGATTGCACTACTCCCTGCATTGCTTGAAAATATGTGTTATGAGATTTGAATAGCATGTCTTAGGATGAAGTTACATTGGAGGGACAACATGAGATGAGCAGACTGTCACCTGTAAGGTAAAGCAAAATCTTCCTACCCCGGAGGAATCCAGCTGAGCAATAGCATTATAAGTTCAGCACATCCCAATTTGAGGACTCCAGAAATGCTCAGTTGTCCAGTAGGGTAGGAAAAGAAAGAAAATATCTTCTTCACACGGCTCATGCATGATTTCTTTTGACAGCATGTTCTTCTAGAATGCAGAGCATCTGCTAATCTGGCAGGCCCCACTACCTGACAGGTGTTACCTTTTCATATGCTAACTCAGGAGAAGACTTTGTAAACTGTTTTTCATTCTTATGTATTGGCTTTTTTACTATATTAATAGAAAAGAAAAAGTACTTTGTTATTATTTAGGGTATGCAAAATAGTAATTTTCAAAGTTACGTATGAGACATCTCATTAAGAAGTGGTTGGTTTTCACTGAAGGCGGAGGGTCTATGTTTCAGTGTACACTTGAACTGTTTAAACACACAAACATCCCTTGGAATATTCAATACTTTAGAAGCATCACTTCCAATTGCTCCCACTAGATAGTGGATCCTAATTCATGTAAGAAAAATTACTCTTGTTGCAAATTTTTGTCTTGCAGGTTATTCTTACTAGTCATTATAGAGCTGCCTTAAAAACCATACACTGGACAGCCAATTTAAAAAATACAATTTTGAAATTGAAATTCTATTTTTCATCAGTAGTATTTATATAGAGAAGAATAAATCTTTCAGTTAGAAATATTAACAAAAAGCTCAATATCTTTTTAGTATCTCTATATTCTTAATCTACAAAATAAATTATAATTTTTAATACCAAAAGTGTCTTTGACAGTCTTTCCAAGGACTCTCCAGTCACGTGTAATGATACATCATGGGCTCTGTTGCCATTCCAAGTCATTATACTGGAAAGAACGAGACAAAGACTGTGATCCCAGTGGGAGGTCTGCTATTCTTGGCCTCTATTTTCCTTCTGCTCTTTCATTTCCAGCTATGGATTCTTCTCAGAAGAGTGGAGCAAGGAAATCAACAGCTTTATTGGGTACGCAGACATAATACATTCTGATTCTGATCTTGAATATCTTTGCCTTTTTAAAAAGGCTGTCCTAAATACCTAAATAAAATGACTACCAAATAATTCAACTAACTATATAAGAAAGCAAGTATGTGAATTTTCTCTATTTAACAAAATCGCATGGAAAGGTAGGATAAAATCCCAAATCAAGCAGTTATGCTTTCATTTGACACATATAAAACCTAGATTTTACTTTATTTAAAATATCCGAAATCCTCTTTCATATCGAGGAGAAAGGTAAAAGAGAAAACAAAAACAAGGTTCTCACAGGAATTCATAGATAGCAAATCAAGTACGTAAGAACATTTATGTACTCATCTACTTAGCTGTGAACACTGAAAATATTGGCTAGAAGTGCACTGAGGAAGGGATATGCATGTTCTAAGGAAAATACAAGATGAGAAGAAAAGAACTTAAATGCACTCATTCAGTACATTAATTCTGTACCATTTGCACACATACAATAAGGAAAGAATACACTTGGATGCATACAGCTACTCATCCTTGGCGTGTATATATGGCAGTGAGATGCAGCCAACAAACAACTGTGCAAACAAGGAACACAATGTTGCCTAGAAATGATGCTTTTCTTTGAAAAGATGAGTAATATTCCAAGATGAAAACAATTAGTATTGGACTCGTATCATATTTTTCCAATACTTTCAAAAGAACTGGAAAACCAAGAGACATACTACAATAAACTTCCAAAAACAAAAACATGAAAGGAAAATTAGTGAAGCTATTGAGAGCTGAGTATCTAAATTTGGTCTTCTCAGTCTACAGTAAAGCAGCTGTATATTAAGCCTGATTTTCCAACGTCTATTAAAGATGACATTTTTGAAAGAGTGGTCACCTGCTTCAGTGTTTTCGCATGGACTTCAGCTCATAACGCTAAATTGCCATAGGTGTTAGCCCTTGGGAAACAAACATAAATGTTCTGCAAATAGTAAAACATTCTGAAGAAAGGAAGTGCCAAGAGAAAAGACAAATACAGTATTTAAAAAAATTGCAATATCAAATCTGAGAGATCAGCCTTTATCTCAGCACTTTTGGATATCAAGGAAAGCAATGCCATTATTTCTCACATGCTTGATTTTTCTAGAATACAAGGATGTAACTGTAAAAAGAGATGTAAATGTTCATCATTTGACTATGGAAACGTTGATAAAACTGATCAACCTGCCTTCTCCACTCTGTTGGGTACAGATAAACTGGGTATTTTGAACAGACGGTTAGTAGTAAACATCTGGGAATCTGTTCTGTTTTAACAGGTATTCTTCAGATTGGATGCTAAAAGTATACCATTCAAAGCCAGCAAATGTGACTTGTGTCTTGAGTTTCAATGTACACAGATAGAATGGGCTCATTTTAATTTGAATGGAATTTAGCTTATTGCACTTTGGCACTCCTGATATGAATACAGTTTTCTTTTGATTCTTTGGGGGACTCCCCTATAAAAAGAAATTATTTCTGAATGCATTTGTATTCCATGAGTGTATGATAGAATTTTTATGTTGTAACCTAACATACAGTTAGGGAAACAGTAACATATATGCAATACATTTATTTTGCTCGAGGCAAAATAAGTTTAAGTAAAATTTGGTTAAAGTTTAGGCAATAAGTTTAGGCAATAAGTTTAGGCAAAATTTGTTTAAGTGTTACATACTATGTTATGCGATGCTTGATTCACCATGCCTTATGATTATCTTCTGATTGCTATACCATGCTGAAGATTCACAAGAAACAAGAGGAATGCATCAGTGGAAACAAGGCACGGAACAGATACTGGCATTCCAGAAGCAGTGACTAGATAAATTTCCTTGTGGGAGACTTTCTGGCAGTGAGAACATGCTGTACAAAAGAGTGCTTCAGCCATCTCTCATTCTGCTCTGAGTGTGCACATCTGTGTTACCTAATGCAATCCCCTTTGCTGTAGTGACATAAGTAAATTCGTTCGTGTCTCTTGGGTGGTTTGGGTTTTTTTTTTCCATTAATGGTACACTTTAAGTTCTTCAGTGGAAATTTTACCCATAGTCTAGTCATGAAAATTCTAGAAGCACTTCTTTTTTCCTTTCATAAGGAAGTAATTGTTATTATTAGCACAGGTACTTTTGCCTGCACAAAAAGTGAAATTTTGTTCAGACAAAAATAAAGTAAGCTCTGAAAACAAATGCATTATGGCTGCATGCATATGCCTGCCTGCTTACATAAAATAATTCTAAAAGGAAAGTAAAATTAGTGATACTCAGTATCAGAAAAGGATGCAAACCAGATAGAGGAATACTTATCATGGCTGATCCTTAGTAGCTTAGATCAGCTGCCACATGAGTGACTGCTGGTCTTGGGCAATGCCCTGGAAAAGAAAGCCTTTATAGAATTTACCATCTTATTTTGCTGAAGATATTTGTACCCAAAACTGATCAATTTGATTCCTTGTTTGGGACTATTACCATACTCCTTATTGATGCAAAGCTCTTACACAATGTGTTATCCCCAGTCTGTGCTTTCTGGAGTGTCACTCTCCAACTAATTCTACTGTATACTAGCATATGAACATGAGGCATTAGTTCCTAGGAAATGCTAACTCGTTGCCCTTTTAGTAAATCTGTATACTGTAAATAACTCAAACCTGCATCCCGTTCTTTACAGTGGAGATAACCCATCAAATTTGGAAGAGTTCAGTAACCCAAACCCAGTGTATTGGCATTATTACCTAAAGCTCCAGGATTTCTTTAACAGATTTCTACTCCTGAGGCAGTGTCACTGTCTAAGAAAAGCCTAACGATTGTCTGTGCAAGGGACAGGCATTTTCAGGGGCTGACCCAACAGCATGCAGTGCATTCTTCAGGGATGATGAACTAGCTTGCTACCTTCTGTTGTGTTAAGGGTCGAGGGGCCGAGGTACCCACTCCTCGATTTACCTTAACGAAATCCCTCTGTCCTGATAGAGACGGAAAAGGGATTTAATAGGGAAAGGAAGAAATTGAAACCTCAGTCTGCTCAGATAACTGAAACAAACTTTTAATATACAATAAATGCACACGTAACTATTCCCTATTATATATATGTATATAATTACAAACCAAAAGGGAAAGGGAGAGGGGAAAAAAAACTGAGGGAACAGGGAAAAAAAGAAAAGTAATGAAAGTAGTGAATGTTTACACAAATTGTTTTTCAAGGCCGGAGCTCTGGGCAGCTGGTTCTGGGCAGGAGGCCAAGTGACGAGATAAGAGTGAAAAAACTTTGGTTAGATCTGCTATCCCAGAATTCCTCTCGCGCTGGGAAGGGGGGCCACGGGCACCCTCTGGGCAGCTGCTCTCAGTCCCCACGGCCTGTGGCTTCTCCCCCACGAGAGAGCCATCCTTTGCGCAA
>NW_010420425.1:50513-54944 GCF_000710305.1 Buceros rhinoceros silvestris | reverse complement strand
GGATGCAGCCCTCCAGTCCTCGGCTTGTCAGGCCCAGCAGGCCTGGAGTCAGCAGAGCAGGTTCGTGGGAGCTCCCCTCTCTTCGTGGAGGCCGGAAGTCCGAGAGAGAGAGTTTCCTCCCTGCGTGATGTTTTATAACCTTAACACAGAACAGTGCACCTGACTCTCTTAACCAATTAAATGCAGGGTCATCGTATTGCAGGGAATAATTCTATTTGTCCAGAACTCAAAACAAGGAAGTTTCAGCTCAAACCAGGAAGTTTAGCTCAAACCGGGACATGTTGTAAAATAATTTCCTCAGCATTTATTTTTTGCCTCTTCCATAAACATGCAGCAACACGAAGCTATCACTGAAATGAACCCAAAACATAACACTTCTTGCACATCTGCCACTGGGGAGGAGATGTGAGAAGGAACATGTGGCAGATGTTAGTTATGTTGCTTAATGCATTACTGGAAAGTTTTCAAATATTGGGGTAATAAGATATCATATGGAATATAGTCAGAACACATGCAGAAACAAAACCTAGGAAAGTTAAATTGTGCTGCAAGCTTTTTCGGGTTTTTTCCCTTTCCTCACAGCAATGTTCTCCCCGGCTTAATGATCTCAGTCTTTCTGTTAATCTTTGAAGTAATGAATGTGTTACCACGAGGTCTTTTTTTCCGACCTTATTAAACAACAAACTTTGAATGTCTTGCCTTTTTTTTTCTTTTTTTTTTTTTTTCGTCCTAGGCTTGTGTGGAAATTTGTTTCCTTAATATGATGTTTAACGGAGCTATTTTATTGCTTCCTCTAATATGTTTATGGTTTGTTCTGATATGTAATAGATTAATAGAACTGAGGGCCCAAGCTGACCTCCAGGTCACCTATCTAATCTGACTTCCTGCACATCATGAGCCACAAAGGTTATGTCTACATCTTACATGCAGCATGATGAAGAGATGCCTGAGCTAACTCCAGAATCATAAATATTTTTGTCACTTCATTATGGCATTCCTCCTGGGATGATTAGCTCACTTGGAGCACTACATAACATAACTATAGCCCTGCTGGATACAAGCTAATATTTCTGTGTAAGACCCCAAGGAAACCCCAGCTCAACATATTTCAACATAAGGCTGCTTAACTTATGTTGGCATCCCCTCAATTTCACTTAGTTTCTGATGATTGAGACAAGCTAAAGATAGTGCTGAATATGTATGCTTTTTTTTTAATTCATCCTTGTACATAATTCATAATTCGTGCGTTTTGTAATGTAATATTAGATATAAATTAAAAATTAAGATAAGAAAGCCTATCTTAAGCATTCAGCTAGAAAAGTCCTGACATATATGAAGACAATATGATAAGCAGAACATGACATTTTTCCCATTGTTTTTAAAACTGGCAGTATGCAGAAGCTTCGGAAAGGACTAGAGCCATGCAAAATTATTGCTGTAAAAAAGCAGTAGCTGACTCTCTACTCCTTCAAGATCTTGCTCTTCATTTGCTTGTACAGAATAAAATACAGAATGCTTCTATTGGCAGAAGTTAACCTTAAAGTTGTTTGGGATGTCTCCGTGTTTCCCATGGAGCCAGGAGATCCCTAATTTAATCTTCACATGTGTTCTTTTTCAGGTTAAGCTGCTTCCAACAGAGCAAGCTAACAGCAAGAAAACAAGATACTACACAGGCTTACACAGGCTTACTCTGCTTTACAGATAAGTAAGTAGTAAATTGTATTATTGTTCTAAATTATATATAATTTACTTTACTAAGTGAACTTCTCCTTTGTCCTTTTCAGTACCTTGCATGATTTAGTCCTCAGTGAAGTGGCTCTTTCTGGCTACTTCACAACTTTAGGCTGAATGTATAGTGGACTCAGAACATATGGTTCATGTTTCAGTACAAACACTTCTTTTCCTATATACAGCCTAGCAGGATGAATGTTGTCTTCTTTTGTTATGCAGATGCAGAAATGTGCTATTGTTTTGATTTTGACCTATGCTTTCCCTATCATCTTCTTGAGTTCATGATCATCTATAACTTTCACACTGAAAAGCAGTGATATGAATGTAAGAAGTCACTCTACTTTTCATCAGATTCCACTTAAGACAATATCCATCTTCCCACTGGTAGCCCTACCATGCAGGGTAATAAAAGGGATTTATGAGCCACTGAACAGTTACAAATGCATGTTTAAGAATCTGCAAATGAATCATGAGCATGAGTTGGGAGTAAATGGAGTTTGAGACTGGTTTTAAGTGCAGCAGTTTCTCTCTGGCTCTTTATTCATGACAAATGTACGTGATCACTAAAAAGAAAATAAATTTGTTTTCAAAAAATAAACAAAATCCTTGTGAATGGAAATAATAACAAAAGAATCAACTGTGGAACTGATGACTGTATTCTTAAGTTGCTTCTGTTGCTTTTAACTTACCATTTGCTTTCTGATTTTCAGTACGTGTCCTTTTTTAGTCAGCTGAATTTGTATGTTAAATACCTGTTCTTGTGATCAACCATCAATACAAGGAGCTTGGTAGTTACTGAAATTTTAACACATTTGCTTCTATGTCTGTAGCAAGGTAAAGTGGAGAGGTCCTCCTGCTCTCTTTGAGATATGTACCGATGGAACTGAGCCTTCATCCCAGCCTTCATCCCACCCCAGGCATGAAGCCATGTGATCATTTTCATAAACTGGTACATTTAAAACAAAATAACATTTTCTGACACAATACATACTAAAAAGTATGTTCTGAATGTTTATTTTAACGTGGCATCAGAGTTCCTTATTTCTCTGTTGGAGTTTATAAGTGGGAGGGGATTTTTAAAAAAAAAAAGAAGAAAATGACTGACACTGAAGTGTATAAACAGAGGAAAATAGACTGACACTGTCTCAGATCTCCCCTATGAGCTTACAACAGGATCAAAGCTATTTTGGTTAATTAGGGTCCATCAACATAGAGTAATAAAAACAGGGAAAAAGGAAGAGATTTTTGCGCATTTTTTTCATCATATTAATCTTACTTTTAACTGGAGTCTGTGTAAAAACTCAGAGCAGAGGAGTGACTTTTGGCTTGGTTTCTTTATTTGGTTGCTTTTTTGTCCTTGAAAAATATGGAACAAAATTTCAATCTTTTAGATTTCCTTACCTATATTCTTTCAGCTTAAAGCACTGTTTTTTAAAGTCTTGCTTTAATGAAAAATTCCAGCCTCTGTGCAACAGGTGCAATGCTACAGGCAGCTGTAACTTTGTCGTTCTTTTAAACTCAGTTTCTGCCCTAAACCAGTACTCTGTGGTCACAGCCTGTGGTCCTATGCTTTCATTTTCCAAACCATCAAGACCTAGCCTGTCTTTGGGAACAAAATCTGAATATGAATCAGTCTTCTTCCCCTCTTCTCAGAAGAGATTTTCCTTTACTAGACAATTAGTTGGACTTGATTACGAAAAGATGCAAAACACAACAGAAAATTGTGTGGATATTCAGAGCACTTTGGTTTGTGTGTGATCTTGAGCCCTAATTTTAAGTGTCCTCTCTGGACACACAGGTCTGCACAATTAAAAAGATTATTTTGGTTGCATAGATATAATGATGTTTTATACCAATTGGATTTAGCCATGAGTGTTTACTTCCAGCATGTGTTTTTTTATTTACTACAACTAATTGGATATATTTTAATGTTAGCTGTATATATTTGGACTTCTAGTTAATAGCTGAAATGTTGTTAGTTTGGAAGATGTACACCCTTATAATTTTGTATAAACATTTATTTTGTCAATAAAAAATCTCACATTCTACAGGACTCTATGAAGTATACAGTGAAAATGAAGAGAAGGCCTCCTTCAAACAAAGAGAGGAAAGTCAAGGCAGCAGATATTTAGTGCCTTGGTCCATCTGCCATTTGAAGACAGAGAATGTCTGTTTCTTGTCAGCTCGCAACAGGAAGAAAAGCAGGATGTTAAGAGCTGCTGCAGTACGGAAGGAAAGGGCACACCAATCATCATTCATGTCAAGTCCATTGTTTGATCCGTGCTTCTTTATCCTTTACATCTTTGCATATCCATATCATTTTGTCTACATGAACATGACATCCAGTTCTTGAGCTCACAGTTTTCAAGAACTTCTGATTTACATCCTGGACATGTAGCTAATTATCCTCTAAGCCTATTCACACAACTAATAACAGTTACAATGCTGTTAATAATTTCATTTCATGTGCTTAGTTAGTCAATGTTGTTTCCATAAAGCAACAGGAAATCTTCCGTAAATGAAGTACTCCATTGCTTTCAGAAGTGTTATTTCTGAAGAGTTTCTGACTAAATTTTTATTAAACAACTCTGTTGATTCTAGTGCTTGCACCATGCATTACACTATTTTTTAATTGTAGTCTAAGCAGTCATTTAAGATCTCAGAGTCTCGGGTGCCTCCGCAGGGAAATTTCCATTATTA
>NW_010420425.1:44667-50433 GCF_000710305.1 Buceros rhinoceros silvestris | reverse complement strand
TATTACTTCAGTGCATTCCTGGATTAGTGTAATAAGATGTTGCTTGCTGTAAGAGATATTATGGATACGTGAATGGAAGGTTTTGGAAGTAGATCTAAATTTTGCATTCTTTAGGTTCTTTTTTTGGCTAGGATGATGAGTGGGAAATAATCATTAAGAGTTGTAATGCCAGAAGAAAACAGACCTAAAGCTGCCAGCATTTTCTCTGAGAGCAAAGTTGGGAGTTTGGGTCCTTTTCATAATTCATGAAGAATACAAGGCAAAAAATGCTCATGGTATAAGTTTGTTTATGTAAAATTGTCTACTGGCAGTGCTTTTTGTGTTACTACTATGTGATACTTTCTTGCTTAGAACTTGAATTCAGGTTGATTTTTACACCTTTTAGAGTATAGGAATGGTGCTGGTCTGAAGACACAGACACACAGTACATAGTCATTACTATGTACTGTAAGTACCTATTTCGCTGAGGCAGGGCTATGCCATTGAGGAATGAGCAGCTGTAGTAAAACAAGCAAAGAAAAATATCCCACAAACCAAGTTCCATTTTGTTCTTCCAACAGACAGAAAGAAAAACTACACTTTTTTTGGTCTTTCCTCTGTAATTTATCTCATAGTACTCATCCACCCCTAGGACTTGCAACAGAAGACGCAAAAAGTTACCTTCGCTCCTGTAAGAGAGTTGTCCTGCCACTAGATTATCTTGTCTTCGCTTTCCAGCAATGAGTCCACTTTGCATTACTGCTGCATACCTTGCTTCTTTGACACCTTTAGACCATTGCACACCCAGAAGTACTGTTGCTGCAGACTATGTTGTGGTGAACATTTCATCCCAAAAGACATGGACGGGTTACATTGGAGGCAGGGACTAATAAACAGAGAAAAAGATCCAGGCCTCTAAACATGGACCTCTGAGACACAGTCAGGTGACAGCTCCATACAGTTCAGCTTGCTTAGGTAATCACTCAGTATTATAGCAAACTCTTGTATAGCTGAACCAAAAGTTACAGTTACTTTCTCAGGAAGCTACTCAGGTTTAGTTTACGGGCTATCCAGATGTTAATAGGAAATGTTCTTGGCTTAAAAATCCTCTCCGTGACCAGAAGGGTGCATTGTCTGCACAGAATTAACTACTGCAAAACTTGAGACTTTGAAGACACGTACCATGTACCATGGGTGGAGTCTAGCTAAGTATTTCAGTGTTGAAATAATGGCATAAGAAACGCATCTTTTGACTGCCTATTGTAACAGTGCATACCCTCATGTGGAAAGCATTTTTACACCCTATTCATCAAACAGAAAAGCCTCCACTGACGCAGTACAATTGTAAACAGACAGATTTTAAGAACCTCACACAAGAAATCTGACTGTAAAAGTTTATGGTACTGCTGAAACTCCTGTTGATGTCATGTTGGCAACCACTTGACTTCCTCAGCATCTGGTGCTACTACACTTGATCAGGTCAGTGGTGACCGGATACCAATATGCTAGGAATGGGAAGGCTACTTCTAGTTTGCTCTGAGGATGCAAGTCAAAAAGATTTAGGGCAGTAGATCAATAGAACAAACACCCCAGAATTAAAAAAAAAAACAAAACCCTAAAAACACTGACCGCAGGCAGCGTCCGACAGCTAACTCTGCTGAAAGAAAGTGAGGCAAATAGGAACATTTCATGCACAGAGCTTGCAACTTCAAAGGTAAAACATAAGAATTTTTATTATACAGTGTCTGAAGAACAATTTCCTTGCAAATGCTGAGAAGACTCATAATTAGTCACTTATATGTTGTCAGAGCTGTACACAAAATTCATACCCTATAACTAGACCAACTAGAAGATTTTGTAGAATTCAAAGAAATGATGCATAGGATTGTTTCGAAGACAAATTGAACTCTGTTCCAATGTAAATTTCAGTTCATCTATTATTTTTATTTAATTTATATGTTAGACCAAACTGATATCCAATGCAAAGTTACTGTCAATTTTCCTTCAAAAATGACTTTTCAGGCTTTTAGCACAGCTGTTCAAACTATAACTTCTTCTCACAAACCAAGCATAAAAAGGAAATTAATCTAGAAATGCTGGAACTCTAGCATATACTATGCTTATTTTGATAAAACTTCATCTACCACTGCAAAGGTACATTTTTTCAAGGATTTACAAACACCCCATGAAAATCTACAGTTCAGAAAATGGTCAACTATTATTCTGGGAAATTTCGTGATTTGTCGACTGCCCCAATAACATTCAGTTGAACTGCTGGCTAAAATGGATTCCAGAAGCACAGTTCGTATTTTAAACTCTTTCTGCAGGCAAAAAATAGAGTCCTACAAAAATAAAATCCTTTTTCTTCATTCAGCCTGAACCAGATATTTTGTCCTGTATTGATACAACTAGTTTTTACAACATTTGTTCAACTGTTTCTAAGACAGTTTCTTCTATCCAAGTTGGTGCAAATTTGTGTTCTGTCTATGCAGTAGTAAAATTATGTGACAGGGCAGTATCTGAGGTACTAAACCTTGGAAAAAGTAAACTCTTGTGTATATTAGAAGGCATATCAGTGGTATTTAGCCTTATTTTCATTAATTAAAATTTCATTAAATCTGTTATAATGAGATTGGTGTAGAGTGGGTGGCTAAGTTCATGTTTTGCTAATTTGTCAGAAAATACTAGTGTCTGGGCATATTAGGCAGAGTGCTAGGAAGGCTGGCTGAGGAGAGGCTTCATCACTCAGACCCATCTTTTGGACATAGCCAATTCTGTATTTTGTAGAATTTGTGTCATGACAAGTGTCCTGGCTCATAAAGGCTTACTCCATGTTTCTGAATCATAGCAGGCGTCTAGTTAAGGGTAGAGTATTGGCATTTTGATGAGTCAGCAGCTGGTCATGGGAGAGAGGTTGCTGTAGCTTGGTGCTCTGTACATTAACCTCATCCTACATGGGATGTCATGTTGAACACTCCTTTACCCTTGTGTATGCCTGAGACAGATGTATTCAGAAAGCAACCTGTATAAATTAGAAAAATTGAACATCCATTTGAAGTCTAAGATTTGAAACAGGAGAGAATGTGACCATATTTTACATTAAATCCAGTATGGAATGAAGTTGTTAATGTATTTCTATTTACACCTCTGTTTCTTACATATTCCAACAGAAAGTGAAAACTTTTGTTCCACCAGAAGTTCTGCAAACATGTATGAAATTACCTTTGCCGTCTCTAGACAGCTAACCATTTTTACAGATACTGCATCAGCCCTTTAGCATGTGAAAGAGTAAAAGATACTCTTAAACTTTAGAATGTAACTCAGGTTAAACTAAGCAGCAGATCAGATATCCCACAAGGCCAATCCAGAATTTCTAATTATTTTCCAATTATATTTATCATTTCCTTCTGGAATGTGAAATGGAATCATATGGAGGAGGTCAACAGTGAAGCTATTCTTGCTTAAGAAAGACCAATTCCTTGTCAATCAACCCAGGCATTAAAGAGTGTAGGTGAATTAACTTTTTAAATTATTTCAATACCCTTCTGTTTAGATTTATTTTATTTTTCATTGCTTTCATTGTAAAACTGAGGCTCCTAGGACCTTGGTTTCCTTTTCTATCTTCCTTGAAAGCTCTGTGTTTCCAGAATAATGTATATGTCTGGTATAAGCAGATGTAGCAATGACTTTCTTTAAACAAGATTGTAGAGTACATCTTCTTGCAAAAAGTCATCTTTGGCTTAGAGAAGTGTCCGAGTAGATTCTTCAGTGAAACACAAATATATAAATTATTACTTTAAACTTGTAAATTCATTGTTAAATTTATACACAAGTCTTTCGGTCATATAATTTCTGTATCTTGTACTAGCCAAAAAAATCCAGTGTCAAGGAACTTAGATCCTCATTAAACTTCCTGTATTTCTGAAGACTCGATGTTATCATGTTGCTGCAAAAAGTCATGTGGATCACTTTTTCTTTTAGTGTAATCCAAGCTGATTCGGAACAACAACAACTTAAAACCCCAACCAACCAATAAAAAAACCCCCCAAAACCAAAACTTGCAATAAGCCATTCTTACTCCAAGCCATTCACAGAGGTTTGGATTCATACAGATTTAAGAGTAGAGAGGAAATGAGCAAACTAGCACAAGTGTTCTTAGAAAGTAACCTCTAAGAAACTTTGATTTTTCTGGGTTAGAACATATGGTACACAATTGCTCGTTGTTTAGATTACAGGGAGGATGTAGCCTCTTACTCAGTTGCAGATTTTGAGTATAGGAAACAATAAAGAGGCAAGTGTTAAAACGTGTTGAAAAAAGGCTAGGAAGCAGAGAAGGGAGCTTCTTTGTCGGTTCACCATTACCTTTAACCTTGCCATAAGTAATGTAGGGTCTTTGAGGGACAGAATTCTTTCTTCTTCTGAGACTCTTCACAGACTTTTTCCTTTACCAGAAGTATTTTTAACACAAAGTCAAAGGTAATTTTCATTCATATGCCTGTGGCAAAAGCAATGAACAAATACTTGGTTAACAGACCCCACATAATTTTTAATGTATATTTAAGTGCATATGTGTGTGTAGACATACATGTGCACACATATTTATGCAGAATAAAGGGAAATTATTAGGTCTGGGTCTAATCCAATCCTGGTACATATCCACAGAAATATTTTAGATCAGACATGGACTTAGCCCTCTTAATATCCTAGATTAAAGATGTTAAAAGAATCTATTCTAAGTTTAGGACACATTTCTTTGCTTGCCATGGCTGAGGACAGCATCGCCAAAATAGGAATAGAACAGAGCACTGCAGCCTTGCTAACCCAGGCCTGTAGGCAAGTTTGTTTGGGAAGATGAACATTGTTAACTGAGTAATAATTGTTGGATACTAATAAAAACAGTTGTCAACTTCGTGTGAGTCATCTTGGACAAAAGACAAGTGCCAGAAGAATCTTAGGATATAAAATTTTGACTGCTTTCCTCTTTTCCCACATAGCTTCACAAGCTGGCACAAGGAATCAAGACACCACATTCCACTGCAACAGTAGTTACAGTTTAGTTAATAATTCAGAAGCTACACAAAATTTGAGGATGGTTTGGGTTAGCAATATATGCACTAAATATTATAAAGGTCCAGTCTAAACAAGGACTTTCAAGAAATATAGGGTAAATCAATTAAAGTTACTAACGTAATGCACAAGTGCATTAAGTTTTTGTTCCCTTTAGACTGTCACATTAAGGGGCACAGCAGTTTTATTTCGGTTTAAGGTAATCCTATCCAAAAATAATTAAAGCTCCTTTACTTCTGTAAGAGGAATGGGTAAATCCATTCATATTTTGTGCATTAACTTTAGTTGATGCCTCCCAACTTTTCTTTTCCCTGTATAGACTAGCCCAAGCATAATTTTTGGCCACCTAATCAGGTGCATGATTCAGGTACCTGAACACTATGTTGTTTTCTAGGCATACCTGTCAGGTAGGTAGGTTAGAAGAGTCCCATAAGAGAAGAAAAATTTCTATGAAAACTTCCTAGAGAGCTGTCCTCCACAAGATCTCTTTCCTATTCCTGCAGCACTGGCAGAAAATGTAACTATGTGAACTGTAAGAGGACACCATCCTTAGGATTGCTTAAAATAACAGCAAAATAGGTATCTGTGAGCAGTGTCTTTTGCATTGTGTTGGACAGAACATAAAACCAGAAAAACAACATAAATCACTGTATAACATAAGAAATATTTTAATGTTGTTGCTGTAATTTATGTCTGTTTTTCACAGTGCTTGATTTCATT
>NW_010420425.1:43773-44545 GCF_000710305.1 Buceros rhinoceros silvestris | reverse complement strand
GCTAGCCTTCATGTTCTCTTTGCTATGGTCCACGTTCTGCTTTGCAAACACCTTGCTAATTTTAGTATCAGTTTAGCAATTAGTCCTAGAGAGAGAAATGGCAGCTAGATGCATACAAGAGGAACTAAGGGATGGCAACAAGAAGATGAGCCAGAGGAGAAGCGAACTGTCAGTGGACATGTAGGAAAGGTCAATCTCTTTTGTTTCTCCCCAAGCGAAGGAGAGAAAATGAGGGGAGTAATAAGGAAAGAAACAGGAATGAAGTCATGGAGAGGGCAGAACACACTGATTTTGTTAAGTCTGCGTGTTAGAACTGCATCCATGTTTCAAGAATGTTAAGCTGTGTCTATCAAGACAGTGAACCATAAACAGCAATCCTACCAAAAACCAGTCTAGTTTAAGGAATTAGTTTTAGGAATATTTTTTCAGGGACAATTCTTCTTGCAATTTCTATCCCTCTTGCCCTTGGTTATTCTGTTTCCATCTACCTTGTATTAGTTCTTGGAGAGAGGAATACAATAGAATGTCAAAATGGGAGATGTTCTCTGATAAATAATACAGCGTTTTGTTTTGGTGTTACACGTAGAACAGGAAAAGAGGGTAATGGATGAACTAAATGACTAAATATCTAAAGCAGACATTTCATTTGCAGTTTGGTCACACAAAAGTCACTTACAATCATAGGCACTGAAGATATGGTTCTTTTCTAACACTCTCCAAGATATACCTCATATCTATATATGAATTACTGCTAATGATTCTTCCAGTAACT
>NW_010420425.1:34991-43667 GCF_000710305.1 Buceros rhinoceros silvestris | reverse complement strand
CCCTACACATTGTTAGTTTCCTTCTGACATACAACTCTTCACCCTTTTTCTAAGTTTAACATGCAGCTAAACTGAAACTGTCTCGTTTTTGTCTAAGGATGCTGCTTGACAGTACAACTAAACTGATCTAACCATAAACTGCTGTCAGGAGAAGCAATCTGGCTTCCTCTTTTCTCCCACCAGCTATTTATTCCCACTCCTCCTCCACCCCTCTTTAGCACTACAGGGAATAATTCTTTCACTTCTTTTTTCCTTTCTTTTTCTCTTTTTCTTTCTCTCTTTTTCTTTCTCTTTTTCTGTTCATCCTTCCCCTTCCGCTTTCCTTTTTCTTTTCTCCTTCCTTTGCCGCTTCTTTCTTCCCTCCCCTTCTCTCTTTCACGCTCTCTTTTTCTCTTCTGCCCGCACGACCTCGGCGCGGCTGGGGTGAGATCCGGTGCGGGAAGCAGCAGGGGCAGAGCGGGAGGAGGGGCGGGGAGCCCTGACGCGGCAGCCCCGCGGTTCCGAGGGGGATCGGAGGGCGGCTGCCGGCAGGGGGAGCGCACAGCGTGGCTTCGCGGGGGCCCTCCCTGGAACCTCCTCCTCCAGTTTCGGTGGTGCACGTGTGTAGCCAGAACAGGACTGCATATAAGAGTCCTTTCCCATCTATTACAACAAACAGATTTAAAACAAGCAATGGCTTAAACCGAATAACAAGCTTTCCGCTTGCCCTTATAGCGTTTTCATACTAATCAATTAGAATAATCACTGTTTATTTAACGGTTTGGTCAGAGTTCAAATCTGGGATGAGCCCTAAGCACACATGAAATCACTTCTAAAGAACAAGATGGTAACGGACTAACAGCTTTGGGGGAGCCAAAAGGGGCCTTGCAGCTCTTACAATTTCCATAAAACAAGTAAATTTACGTAAGAAACTACATGCAAG
Organism: Buceros rhinoceros silvestris; assembly: GCF_000710305.1. NCBI lineage: Eukaryota > Metazoa > Chordata > Aves > Bucerotiformes > Bucerotidae > Buceros > Buceros rhinoceros. The sequence goes on along the minus strand of NW_010420425.1, from coordinate 42,745 downwards.
CTAACACGAACAAAGCAACATACACTCTTAAGTCAGGAAAGCCAAATGCTAAGCTTTAACTTCCTCAGTCTTAACTCTTCACATTGCATATCCTGTAGTTTTTATGATAGACCGTAAATAACAAAATGATACATTAAGGTTTCAATTTAATAAGGAAACCAGGAATAGACAATAACACATGTGTACAACTTGGCAGAGTAAACACTGTGGAAACAGTCTTAAATTTTAATGTTTCCTGAGCCTGGATAGAGGATGTTTTAGACCCACATCTGGATCAAATGATGTGACTTGAGTCCTTCTCAGATATGAAACTATGGCGTAAGATATATTCTTACTCTAGTATAACTCAGCTCCAATGGTGAGAGGGTTGGGTTTTTTTCAAATTTAGGGAAATTTAGTGTATTTAGGTAGAAAAGCAACAATTACAAATTTTACCACCAAAGTAATTCTTTTGAAATAGTTGCAATGCACTGGAAATGGAGTGAGAGGATTAAGAAAAGACATGCTGTACTGAGAGAAATCCTCATTTATACAAGACAGTGTCAGTTAATTGCAGCTGATAATGATCTGTCTTGCATGAAATTAAACCAGAACTACTACATCAGTTGCAAGTGAATCATTGCAGATTTACACAAGCACAAGTGCAATTAAACAAGATCTTTGGTTACATTTAAAATAGAAGATCATACTTTCCAAGAGCCTATCTTTTAGACAAAAACATCTGCCTTGCTGGTACTCCTAGCACAAAACTGCCATGGCGAACTCCATTTTTCTCTTTATTGGTGTCAAATAACATTATCTTTTTCTGGGCTCGGATGGAGTCTCTGAAATTTGCACGTCTCACTTAGTTTAGAGCTCTAACTTTGAAAGTGTCTACAGTCAAATTTAAAGAAACAGCAATGTAGGTGCAGGCCAGCAGAAGTACAGATGAGTAATCGGAGTGTATTTTTAATAGGGTAAGAAAAATCAAGAGGTATATGGTGTACTCTAAGTGCACTGTAAGGTGTCCTACACAGGTAACAGTCCTCAAGAGCTCCAGAATCCTTAAAAAAGGGTCAGACTCAGTTTTGAACTATGACACATTCAGAGAAGACATGGGTATGGTGACGGCCTCAGAGGTGTTATCACACCCACACTGGCACGTCATACTTTCCTTGGAGAGGGGAACTGAAGACGATTAGAAGGAAATGTAGCCTTCAACTCCCCAGTCCTTTCCCACTTGGACTCCAGATGGCCTCCAGGGGCCTCAAGGGTGTTTTGAGTTACACCGTCTTCACCTGTACTGCAATGTCTGGTACATCATATAGCGAACCAAGTATATAGCTTCAGCCATTCCAGCTGTCAGAGTTGTTGGCTATTTTCACTCTAAGGCATTTGATGAACAAAAGGTATCTTCCACAGCACCTGCAGTTTTTTCCCATTAGAACATAGGGTTTGATTCATACCAACCTAAGGACAACCTAAGTCCCAAAGTATATGTCTAATTTCAGGCATTTGCTCTAATGGTCAGTCACTCACATATCTGCTCAGACGTTTTGTCTGAAAGCCCAAGGACATTTCCATGTATACACAGCTCACATTTAAAAACAAAGGCTTTTCTAGGTCCCAGTGATCGAGAACTGAAGAGCACTAGGCAGTTCCAGTTGTCTGGTGGACTGGGAATTTGGAGATGTTAATGCTTCTGCTTCTGAAAATCTTGAATTCAAGTTCTGACCACTTAACATTACTAAAAAGAATTTGTTTAAGGTAGCTATGAACATCAGAGATTGTGCAAAGCTATGAAATATTCACCACTAACATTCACTTGGAGCTTTTTTCCACTGCTCCTGGAAAAAACAGTTGCAAGTGTTCCATTAAAATTAATTACTTCTTTGACTTGTTTTATCACCTCTCATTCTGTCGGAGCTCAGAGCACCTAGGGATATTTATACAACAAGGGTGAGACATGCCCAGAGTTGCTTTTCTGAAAGAAGCATTGAGTGCTCTCAGCCTCTCCAGGCCAAAAACCCACAAACAAGTTCCCAAATACCAGGACATCTTATTACACCTCTACATGCACTTTGAAGACATGGTCTGTCGAAAGCAGGACTCATCGACAGCAGAGTGCTCAGCATTGACGCACATTTGTCCAGCTGCCACAAGCCTGCAAAAATCTGCTTGCAAAAGACCACAGCAATGCAGCCATGTACACAGGCACATGATACACACAGATCTTGCTCCACGGCAGGAAAAAGACCCCAAAGACTTCTGGGGAATTGCTACATTTTAAGAAAAAAAGAAGAACACCTTATATTCTTTTTCTCTCCTTACTCATTTTTGTTCTAACCAGCTATGCTCAGTAATTACTTCCTTCTCCGATCAGCACAAAAATTGAAAGGCCCTTAGACAACCTGTCAGCTTGTTGTCCTTTTGCATTTTTCAGACCAACACATCATTCCGATACAAATCAAAACTTAATTACCATTTCACATAAATTCTCTCTGCAGACGTTTTCAGGTGGTTCTATTCCTAAATTACTGAGACATATAAAATACATCTGTGATCATGCCTGCCAGAGTCCTTGTAATGGAGGGCATAAGCACTGATTACATGCACTAAAGTTTCCTAAGCATAGCTTTGGCAGGTCAGAAGTGCCAAGATATTAAACAACATTTCTCAGTGCTTTGGTGAAGAAAATATTTGTCTGGTGGATTTACTACACTACATGCTTCTTGCATATATTTTTATTTTATGTTCTGGTAGGGTTCCAGAAATATTAAATAAACTCAAAAGAAAAATTAAAATACTTGTAAATGTGCAAATATTTGATTTTCATCCCTTTGTTTTTAAAGCAATACAATCATAATTAAAGCATGGAGTAACTTCCACTTGCAGTTTCCCACTGTTATTAGCTGATATTGTGTGACTTTGAGCCGAAGGGAGAGAATTGTCAGGAAAGAGACACAAACCATGCAGACATTTACACCTTTAAAAGATTTTTGTGAGAGCTCATTGAAATCAGTGGTGTGTGGTGCTTGTTAGGTGGTGTTGGTCTGAAGAGTGTTTTTCCCAAACTTCTAGGATACACACTCCAATTCATTTTACCTGTGTGAAAATTACTAGTCCTCAACCCTGCAAGGGCTTACCCCTTGGCATTTGCCTTGCAGGGTAGTGCCCAGAAGATGGGGTTGGGAAATGGTGGACAAGGAGTCTGAGGTGGGGGATGGCTCCAAGAAGCCCAGAGGTTTCTCCTCAGTTGAACATGGGGCAGCTGCCAGAACTCCCTAAAGTTCACGCAGCCTTCCCCTGCCATAAAAATAATTAACTGCCAACTTCACCGTGATCCAAACCAACCATTTAGCTAGTTGGGCAATATTAAAGTAACCTCTGAGCTGCATTACGGGTTTCACTTGCTGTCAGTAAGTAATAGTTCTAGCTGCGACTAAAAAGCAATGAGCATGCTAGTGTATAGCTACGTAAAATTTACATAGGTCGCTCTGAAAATAATGTCTCCTACTTATTTGGAAACTGCACAGAAACTATGACAGATACAAAGAGCACAGTAATACTGTTTGACAGAGCAGATTCTCAGCCACAAACCAATATTTTCCGACACAATCACCACCATGGGTTGTGCATTATCGTCAGGGATGAACAAGAGCCTGCATGCTGCACTCATAACAATCTGCACCTGTGGAGGTGACCCACTGTCCCTGTTGCCACCGCTGGCACAGGCAGCCACTGCTTGGTCTCCGTAAACGTTCAGCAGTGCCGGTGAATGTCAGTAGGGGCAATTTTTTCTGCATGAAGGAATTCAGCCACACACCTTTGCTCCGTAGGCACTGCCAGGTCAGAGGTCATTGGTCAGACTGTCCCTCTGCTGCCGTCTGTCACATGGCAGCAAAATCTAACAGAGTATTGGTGGGAAGGTTCAGCCTCTACTGCCACAGCACCAACACCCGCCTCTAACATCGTGGGCCATCATAATAAAATAGGAGGCATTGCTTTCTCAGAGTACAGGCACTAACAGAACATATTTCCTCGTGCCTCCAGCACCAGGTTGCAAGAGCAGATTGGAGAGGCACTTCTTGGAAGGATGCACATCCTGCCTGGAGTGGTGAACCGAGGTCTCTCTGCTTCTGCCAACATTCATTTCTCCAGCAGGAGGAGAGTCTCTACAAAGAGCATCCAGCAAACCTATTGCTACAGTCTTGTTTACCCAGTTACCCACTGTATTATGAATTCTCTTTTTATGGGCTCTTTTCCTACTATTTTTAATACATACTTACAATGTTCTCTGCAGGACTACCACAGCAGAGAGAGTAAGCAGCACAAAACAGGCATGTCCAATTCCCTTCTTTGAACTAGTTATAGTTGTGACATGAGTTGTCACCTATCTTCTCAGCATGGCCTGATTTACTTTGCTCCTCTGGTGAGTTGTCTACTCAGAACAGACATATAGGAAGAATCAGTATTTTATTCCCCTTCGAAAGCTGATCGGGAACTATTCACACCTACTTACCATGGCTTTCTGTACAATACTAATGAGGTTGCATTCTTTGTAATGTTTTCTGAAAAGTCTTGAAAAGTTAAAACTGCCTTGATCAGCAGAACAGCAAGTGGAAGGCAGAAGGAAAGGGAGTATCTTAAATATAAAATTGCTTCAGAGCTCCCTAGTGCCAGTGTTTTGGAAACATAGTCTACATTAATCTCTCTCTCCAATAAAAATTGGTGAGAGTCCAAAACTCCAATCTTTTGTTTTTGAAAAGTATGTCCTTGTTAGACCATTTTATGTAATAAAAAGTTTAAACATTTATTAATAAAGAAGTTTCACTTCCCCCCTCCCCCCCCCCATCTTCTGACACAGGGGATCTGAAGGCCCCAGTTTCACACTCATTTTTCCACCAGTGGATTTTTTAATCTACCCCAGGAATAAAGATAACGGAGGAAACAGAAAAACATTACGGGAATGGGGTCTTGCAGAGAAAATGCCAATTCTAATGAAAATTTTTGTTGGGCTCCATATAGAACACAAATGACTTAAATAGCATGACTAGAATACTGAACATGAAATACAGAACAATGTTAAGTCATGAAATTGAAATTATGCTTCCCGCAGGAAATTAATCCGTGCTGCAGATAGAGACTTATTGATGGTTTTGGAGTTGGCCCATATATGTAAGGTTTAGCACAAAGAGTGGAAGAAGGAACATGCAGCTGGGGAAGAAAGAGAAGGAGGAAAGTGTTAAATCGTTTCAGCCACAGTGTTAGAGTAAGGCTCTGAATTTCAGGAGTGAAGAGGGCAGAGTCTGAAATCTTTTCTCTAAGGTCAGTCCAGCAAACCCTCACTGACACTGTCACAGATCACATTCATGGTTAGAAAAAGATGGGTTAGTAATAGCCCCTTACTGTGGGTAGGGGGGATAGTGTTTTTCATTATCAACTTTTACCAGTCTTGGATGTCCATGACATTCAGGATGATTTCTCATTCCTGTAATCACAAAGGAGCTGGGATCATATACCCAAACACATTTATAATCTTTAGGTAATTTAGTATTTGAATTTATCTAGCAAAGGATTGGTAACTCCACTAAAAGTACAATTTTTTAATGGGAGGATTTGTTCCCTCCCTATTTATCTGAAAGGAAAAGTGATAAATCTGCTTTAGGTTTTCTTCGGCTGAGATGCTAACATGGGACATTTCATTCACATTTTTAGGAAAAAAAAGTGAAAACAAAAAATTAGGGCAGTTCCAAGTTTGCATCCCAAAAAAACATACTTCTTATCACTGAGCAAAATGTGTAATGTAAAATAATGCAATTGGTTATCTTGGACATAGCGCAAATATTCATAATATAACTGCCAGAATGCCTTCTCACATTGTTACCTTGACAAAAAAAAATAATGTTTTGCCTTTAAAGGTCCTCCTAGACCAAGTGCTCTTAAAGGTCACATCATAACCCATTTTTACAACAGAAATCCCTAGAGAAAGCAAGAGAAAATTTGAAAAGCTCTTGGTTTCAACATAGTTGGCTCATCATAAGAAATTGTCTCAAGTGAATTATTTGAGTTATCTGAAGAACAGAACCTTCGGAAACAGGAAAACCTGATAAAACAAAGCTTGTATTAAAGCATCGTGTTTGCAGAATTATGGCCTATTGCTAAACTTGGCATATCTTGTAACTGCTGGATGATTACCCAGGAGAACTGACTCATTAATCCGAATTCTTCTGCACTTGATTTTTCACTCGTTTATGCCAAAGCCCTGAATCTGAATCTAACTAAACACGTAGGAATGCCTGTCGAGGAATAGATTAATCTTTTTTAACCCCTACTTCAAATATTGTCCTAACCTGTTGTGACTGTGAAGTCAAATAAAACTGCCCAAACCCATATCAGATGTGCCGCCATGGGGTTCACCATTCTTGGTTGGTGACACAGAGTGGCCAGCAAAATACTCACTCATTTGTCCAACTCCTTTATGGAGCTGGAGATTTTAGTTCATATTCTCACTTTATGTTTTGCTTAAATAACAAAGACATGTATTACCATGTTGGATGGACTTTGTAAATGAGCAATATAAAATTAGATCAGGAGCACCTAAAGAACAGAAGCAAGACCAACAACAAATAGGAGAGGTATCATTTAGATTTTTCAGAGTAGATTTTAACAAGTTGATTTTAAATGTGGTTGCAGGAACATACATTTTTTTTCTATAAAGGATCTTTCCTGTAGTTTATGAGCTACAGCTCCTCAGGGGCTGAACGCAGCCCATGGTGGATGAGCTGAACTTGAAGCATAAGCTGTTCCTCAGAGAAGACATCAGCATGCCCTGTACCCCTCAGGAAGTGGGGAGAAGGACATCAATGCCATCTCCTCAGCTTTATTCCTGAGATACAGATCATTGCAAGTCATCAGCTTCAGTGGTCACCTTGCTGAAAAGGAGTCACTCTACAGATTTATTCCATGACCAACCATCAGGTGAGAAACTGCAGCCCTTCTTTTCTGACTTGTCTTGCCAAATATGCAATCTGTGTATTTGGTGCAGTCAGTGCAGTTGCTGAAGCTATCAGCCTGGCCTCACAGACAAATTCAAGTGATGGTGTAGTGTTTTTCATAAGTCTGCTTTTTTTGCTGACTGCTAGGAGGAGCGGCAAGCTCTACCAGGATTAGGTTGACCATGAGAAGGTTTTGAGGAAGTGAAAATAAATGTAGGCAAACCTTTTGCATCTGGTCTGTTGTCTGACGTATTTTGTGTCTTTTGTGAATGTTTCTACAAGAAGAGCATATTAACAAAATTATGGGAAATTGGTATAGTTTAATGTTATAGTTCCATAACGTTATTGTTAAATATAATTTTTTCAAAAATACAGTGATGGTTATAAATATCGTACTGATTTATGTAACAAAATACATTATATGCATCTTACAAAAGCATATAATAAATTCTAAAATAATCATTATAATAATTTTATGTAATATAAAATTGTTCATTTGGTAATTATTTGTTTAGAATATGAGTAAATGTGTTATTTCACAGGTAGGTATTTACAAGTTGTCATCCGAACACCACTAGGAATTCCTACTAAAAATTTGAGCCTTCCTGAAAGAGTTTGTAGTAGGTAGAACTTAATTTTTTATTCTTTGCTGTATTTATTTTGTGTCACTAAAAGAGAACATGTTAAAATATGTGTTATTTAATATATTAACATCTGTTTAAAAATACACATACATTAAAACATGAATTAATTAAATTCATTGTAATTAAGAGCAGA
>NW_010420425.1:34415-34752 GCF_000710305.1 Buceros rhinoceros silvestris | reverse complement strand
ATTGTTTGGCAACCAAGGAGTGAATGGTAACTTAGTATTTAGGTAAACATCATGGTAACATTTTAAACAATTGTATTTGAAATTATTACAATGAATATTTTAATTATATTATTTTAATTATGAAACTGCATCTATTAAACCATTTATGTGCCCTTTAAATCTTTCAGACAAATATTGCTAACAGTCAAGATTTGACAGTCTCCTTGTTAACTATCTAATGATTTCTTGCGCAGCTAGATATTGCTGATTCAGGTCATAGCAGCATTGCTTTTGAGCCAGACTTTCATATATGTTATTCCATCATCAAAATTATAATTGACCCTTTGCTCTTCTGAGA
>NW_010420425.1:0-34295 GCF_000710305.1 Buceros rhinoceros silvestris | reverse complement strand
CATTCAAATCTATTCTTTTTCCTACGGATCTAGAAGTCTATTTTAGATATTGCTCCTTGGAAATTATTAGGATAAAAAAAGACTAAATGTACTGTGATATTTAGGGTGATGAACTGAGCAACTTGAATTTTCACCAGCTGCATGCAGCAGTCTCTGGAAGTTAATGGCTCAGAGAGAGATGTTCCAGGAAGGGGAAATGCTTTCAACCCTTATCAGAATTAAAATCTTCAACTGATTTAAATTAAATAGTCCTTGTTTCTCAAGCTGTGACCCAAAGTGATGGCTTTGAGCTGCCTCTAAACATAACATGGTGTTAAGACTTCAAATAAAAGAGGGATGTTTCTGAAGGCAGTTTTTATTAAGACTGTTTCTGGATTGTCTTTCAGGATTTCTTTTTTTCAAGCAGAAATTTATATTTTCATTTTTAAAAATCACACTTCTTAAGATGAAAATGGTCAATTTTGACTTTGCAAATTGTTTTGGGGAGGATTTGGAAAGTGCCAGGAAATAAACATCCAGCAGTATGAGTCTGGAGAGCCTTGGACATTGCCAGCTTCAAGGCAAGGCAAGGCAAGGCACTCAGGGTCCCACTTTCAGCCCATTTATGGCAGAGCGACCTGGCCTTGCCTGCTGCCACTGAGCTGACATTTCCAGGCTTCCTGATTCTGCTGTAGAGCAGTAAGACAGCAAATAAGACCTGTACTTATATTTAATTTTGTAAAAAAGAAAAAAAGAAAAGAAAAAAGTATTTCAGTTTCAGAGATAAGTATTTTGGAGGCTTTTTCACTACTTGGATCAAAAACTTGACTGTTTTCCAATCCAATTAATCCAATTTTTAAAGTAGCACTAAAAAGAATATTCCTGGTTTATTTCAGTGAAAATGTTGAGTAACACTTGAATTTTATTTTTACTGTAATTATTGTCAGAGGCCTGACTATACTCCTAGAATGTTATTTGATTTTGTGCTGTGCTTGCTGAAAAGAAAAAAAAAAAAAACAACAAAAACCGAGAAACCGCTCTGCTAGTATTTGGACAAAGGGGCAAAAACCTATTTCAAAATTGAATTAGGTACCTGCTATCAAGAAATTTTTAAGTATGGTTAATAACATCCAGCTGAAACCTTTATGGTATGAACACAAGGACCCTGGAAGAAAAAGGGATGAACTCCTAGTCCAAGATATGAAACCAGAGATGAAAAAATTCACAAAGAGCTACTGTAACTGAAGCATAGGTGTAGGATTTAGAGGAACAGACAAACATAAGGATGAAGGTGCCAAATTGAAGACTAGTGGTGACACTGTGAATAAGAGCTAATAAAAACAAAAGAAAATCTGAGTGAAAAAAATCAGTTTCAGAACAATAATGATGGTGCAAATTTATTGTGATTAATGTTGGAAATCTCTGAGAATCCTTGATATTAGATTCAGATATAAACAAAGATCTTGGTAATTTTATTTGAGACAAATACTACTGCAAATTTACCACATTATGGGAGTCTGTAACACTGGATTTCCAATCTATGAATAACATAGGGCTAGTTAGACCTGGAAGAGGTAGCTCTTACCTGACAAACAACTGGACCCATGGGAGGCAAGGGTCTTTTAGAACTTTGTTTGGGCAAATAGTGAGGGCCATCATAAAACAGTTGCCATGAAAAAGTGATCATGAGTTGCTTTACTTTAAATGAAAGGACAAACAAAAGCAGTTCTGAATGCCGGCTCTTAATTTCAAGTGGGTGAACTAAGAAACCTTGGAAACTAGTTAATGAAGTCAAATGGACTAAAAAGATAAGGAACTATATAGAAAACCTGAAATGTTTTTAAAACAAAAATTATTCATGATGTTAGCATTACAAATAGAGCAATAAACTTGAAGGAAGTGTCATCCAGTGAACAGAGAGATGAAAAATTATATCTGCATTTTGGGAAGAGTGGGGAAAAAACACTGGCTAAAATATCCTCAAAATTCAGAAATTATGGGAATAAGGCAAGAAATATCAGAAATGTATGATCTACTTCATAGAAAACTGATACAAATCATAGGAAGTTCTCTAGCCACATAAATGTCAAGGAAATAAAAACAGAGGAGGTTTTTTTCCTATGACAAAAGATCATCATGGCTTGGCTTTGTGAATGAAGATCTGGGAAGGGCTTTTTCCATGCTCACTGCAAGCGATGAGTGCACCCTTCGGGCCTGCGCGGTGGATTTTTTAGGTGAGGCGCAGCATGCATGGAACTGGCTCCACCCTTTACACCTGAGGTTCATCTGCCAGGGACCAGGGAGCTTGGACGGTGACAGCGAAGTCCTCGGGTTGTAGGTTTGGTTAGAGTGTCCTTCTCTTAGATGATGGATGCCTTACAGGGCTAAATGAGCTCCATCTGCCCGGGTTTGGAGTCAGAGTTGTCCTTCTCCTAGGATGGCTGCCCAAAGGCTAGTGAGCCCATCGTGCCCGTGGACACACTTTGTCTGACCCTTCAGTTGAGACCTGTCTGGCCTGGAAGACCCCACCGGAGGCACATGCCACCACCAGCACAGCTCTCAACCTCACAAGGGCACGCAAGCTCCTTCCCCACGGCAAGGGGGTGCCCATGAAAGAGTCACTGCTCTACCTCCGGACATCACAGACCTGGGCACGGGGCGGCCAGGGCCTGCCAAGAACGGGAGTCCTGGAGGGTATGACAAAAGATATAAAATAAAATAAAACAAAATGAAACAAAAATAAATTCAAATAAATTCTACATAACAGCTCTCAAACTAAACAGATATTTTCCCTCAGTTTCCAGTAAAAGTTTTCATGCTGGATACCAGAAAAAATGAACAACCAAGATGGGGGAATAAGAAATGTGGGAATGAAAATGGTCACAAATCAGGCAGACTCAAAAAATTCATTTATTATCTTGTTCAATGGGAACAGAATAATCCATCTCATGAAATCCTAAGACAGAGACAAATGTTTCAATTTTAAAAAGTTGCTGAGGCAGGATGGATACTCAGTCCACTCAGCCTTAAAGCTCTTTCCAAAACATGTAATACCTTGATTCAAGTCCCTGCTTTTTATGAGCAAATTTGAAGTTGTTTATGTGAGTTTGTTAGAAGGCGTTCCCTGACCATTGAGTAATGATGTAATTTGCCTTGGTAGGATAGGATCGTTCGAGTCCCTGATTTCTTCCTTCAGTAAGTGGATTTGGAATGAATTTACTTCCCATTTTGGGATACTTAGTGGAATTGCAGAGTGGCAAATTTTTTGAAGAATAAGTGATATTAAGTGTCAAAAAACTTAGTCCTGAATGCTTTCCACTTTCACTTGACCATGGCTATGTAGGTGTAATCATATTTTGACATTTATGATGTACTTTTAAAGTCTGGATGAATATTGGAAATCTCTGTGGATCTGTTAGGTTGGATGAGACGTACAAAATTCACTTGTAAATCTACTAATATGTAATCTTTACACAGCAGTAGGCATTTGAAGGCACAGTTTTGATTGCTATGGAATGATAGAATGAAATTCAAATTCATATTTCTAGATGAAAGACCCTGAGTCACAAAGTGCGGTTGCATTAGAAAATCACCCAGTACTTCAGGTGCATTCCAAAAATGTTGCTTAATTAACTCGTTACTTAGAGTTTTTATGCCAAATACTCTGTCTTCTCACAACAAGCATAAAACCAGAAAGGCCAGCACATGTTCCGGTTCTGTGCTTTGGCTGATTTGACAGCAAGACTCTGTGCCCATGCCTGATCTGGAGTCTTTCTATATTGCTAGGAATTGGACTGTAAAGACCTATGGTGTGCCTTGATATATATGAATGTCAGCTCTAACAGCCATGCCTCGCTTTTTAATTTTATCTAATTCAGAAACTTTTGGTTTCTGTTAAGAATACAGAGGTACCCCAGTAGGTGTTTTGATTCTCATTAGCATTTTGCAGCACTCCATTGACAAGGAACACTTGAAAGGACTAGAAATGCAGGTTATTGACTATCCGGAAAAGTTCATGATATTGGATAACAAAGCTGCAATAGTTATTCGTTTCCACTATTGCATTTACAATTTACACTTGAACTGGAAAAACTGGTGTTATCCATCCCTGGAACACTGACTGGCAATTAAGACAAAATTTTATAGGTCTGTAATTTGGGGAAAATGAGTGAAATAAGAATTGACATAATGAAATCCTTCTTAGAATTTTAATTTAAACTCAAAGTTTGGTTTTGTCAGATTTGTAAGAACATCTGGCTCCTCAAGTAGTTCAAGGAACACTCATTATAAAAAATAAAATGCTTTGCTACATCAGCTTAAAAAAAAATTGGTACATTTAGCTTTCTACTTTCTAGTATTTCAGCTTGTTTTATGTCTGGAACCCAGCGACATGAATCAATAGTGTAAAATCTTCTATCTGTGAGGAAACTACAGAGAACATATTGTACCACATGTCATATTAAACCAGCTGCAGAAGCAGGGAAAATGCCTAGTTTGTCAAATTTCACTGGAGCAGAAGCTTTCAGCAGCTTATTTAATCTAGCAGGACTTACCAAGACAGCTTCAGCAAGAGCTACTTACTAGCAACACAAGTTATTCATTTTGGTATTCTTCAGCCAATTTAGCATTAGCATCAATCTGATGATTCAATGTGGAAAAGAACTACTACCACCAGATAAGATGGCTTGACAAATATCTCAGTGGCAATCATACGCTTATATATGCTTATAGCTTCCAAGCTTATCATCAGTCTGTCTGTCAATTAGAGTAAAATAATTTTAAACCTCCAACTTTTTCTTCCAGTTAGACTTCAGTCTTTCTGATTTAGGTAAGAGCTTCTGCTTTATGTCAAAGAGTAAGTCAGGTTCTGAACTCTCTTCTCATACCTGAAATCAAATAGTTAGACTAAAATAGAGACAAATAGCTGCTGCAGTAAGACCTTAAAAACGTCACTTCCGCCAAGTATCTCTTCAGCAGTTGCCAACAAATCCCTATCTCTTGTCTCCCACCTGAAAGCTGTGATGCATGTTATGAGAAACTCTGTTAGGAAGACAATTCAGAAATGAGATTAGATTTGTTATGGCTTCATAACATATTTAAAACAGGAACTCGAAAACTTGAGCTGTAAAAAGTTGAACTAGCTACTCCTTAGAGACTGTTTGTTCTATTCCGCTTATTATCCATGATGGCAGCAAATTCCTCTCTACATTAATCCTGATGATGAGTTCTCCTATGATTATGAAATCCAATGAATGTTTTCACCACACAACTGTCAGACTTAATTTAGAGTAGCTCCTTCTCAAAAAAAAAAAAAGGCTCCCTTTTCTTCAGCTAGCTGGACATTAGTTGTTTCGAATGTACTTATGCCCCTGTAAATCATTCTCTGCCATTTTTTGTTGTTGCTAGGAGCATCATGAGCTCATAAATCAGTGGAGTTTTCACATTTTTAGGATTATCTCTAGACAATCTTTATAACCCTTGAGCTGATTCCCACAAGTGTGTTTACCACATGTAAATGTCTTATGGGATAGTCTGCCTTCACACATTTAGATCACATGGCCAACCACTTCAAATATGTATTAGAGAAATCCCTGATGCATTTGTTCTTAGTAGGACTTCAGTGTCTGCTACCTCCTGCCACCAGAGAATTTCCATGGTCTTTGAGGCAACTTAAGGAGAAGTGAGAGTTTATTAATGTGGCTGTGTGACAACACACTGGAGATTTTACAACAGTGTCTTACAGGACTTAAGTTTTGTTCTCAGTTTGATGCCTCTTCTCTTCACGATCTCATCCAGAGTCTTCTAAAACAATTAAAGCCTTTGATAATCTGTGGTTTATTTCATCATGTGGACATGCCTCCTATAAATGGTACTTCTTAGTGAATGACTTCATCCAGTGCAGACAGCAAACACCTAATGGTGATGTTAGACAGCATCAACAGGAGCTGGATGATAAGTGGTTTTTAATCTTTTTTTTAATGAAGAGTAGAAACAAGTTATCACAAGTCTTATGGAGATTACAGCTGCCAATAACACATCATTTTTCAAGAGAGTGTTAGGATCACTTGGATTATTGTTATGTGGAACCAACAGATCAGAAGAGGAGGAACCCAACACTGAGCTCATGAGAGAGCATTGTTAGTAAAACAAGAAATGTACTCAGGCAGAGGCTTTTCTTAAAAATCCTGGGCTGAAAAATCTTGATGGAAATGGAGACTAGGTGAAGAAAAAAGTGCAATTATTTCCCCATTTTGGGGAAGAGAGTGGATAAATGAAAGGTAATTCATAACGTAGGAAAAAGGTAAAATAAAACAGTTAAATCAAAATGCAAAATATGCCCCCCCATATTTATGACATAAATTTATGATATTTTTATTCCTGATGGACAATTTGTAAACTAATGAGCTTTTTATTGCCCTTGATGCAATTAAGGGTGATGGTCTTTTGCTAAATCCTAAGTTTCAGCCATAGTTTGTGTAAGTCATACAAGTCACTTAACTATAATAATGCATTTGGCTTCGTTGTTTGGTTCGTGGTCTGGTTCTCATTTGCCTGGCATTACATTCTAAGATTGTGATGACTCAAATTTCCTTTAGTTTTACAACAAAAGGCACCAGTATGTACTGCATGAGGCATCTCAAATTTATTCACTTTTGTGATCTTGTGCAGGCTTCTCAAGCAGGTGTATCCAGACACATACCTCTGCATTCAGAGGATAAATAGGAACTCCTTGACATAGTGTTACTATAGTAACTTCCTCTCTATGTAAAGACTGACTTATATTTGAAGTCTTTAATGTAATTTGAAAATTTTCCGTCCAGGATATATAATTTCTCCATACCTGAGAAATTACATAATCATAGTTCTTTTTTTTAAATAGAGATTGAGATTTATGTCTTTCTTTTTAGCACCTTTTTTTTTTTTGAAATAGCAGGAAGGTGAAAGCTATACTGAGACTATATTATGTAGAAGAAAACAAAAATTTACGTAACTTACTTGGCAGTGCTTCCAGCAAACCTTGCCTAACCTTTATTCAGAGAAAACATCGCTAAAGGTGATCAGTCTTTTACCTGGTGCAGGAAGACAGGATTTGGGTGCTGTGGTGTTGCAGTATGTTTTCCCTTCTAAAAAAACCAACCACTATACATTTTAATTGGCTTTTAGACACTTAGTAGTTTTTGCTGTAAGCAATAAAAAGGGCTATCCAAATGTTCATGCTGTTAAGGCGAAATGGATTCAAGAATTCTAGTAGACTTTGGGGTATAACTTTTATGTATACTCAGACAGCAGAAACAATGGTGTAAATTTCAGCATGTGCTAACCAGAGAATGTACTCAGATTCCTTTGACAGTCTATACTTCAGCTGTTTCTACATACCCATGGCTTCAATGTCACTGGGTCCACCCAGTATTATTAAAATTTAAATTATTAAAATTAAGCCAGAGAGTCAAGTGTAAGCTTATTGTCTTACCTTCACATTGTCAGCCACATACACAGCCAGAACACGATATGTCCAGGAAGAAACAGCCTAAAAAGGAAAGTATGAACAGTATACAGTTACAGAGGTTTTGGGGAAACAGAACTATCAGTTTATCTGCTGGGCCTTGACTTTAATTCCTAGGCTTTAGATTCCAGTAGGTGTTCCTTTGGGCCCATCACTCCAAATTCATAGATCACAGGGAACAGTGTGGAAGAGGACTGAAAAGACCTGACAGAGACAGATGATTTTTCATAGAAGAAAGCATATTCTTCTAAAGTGGATGGAAAATATTCTTCCCAGGACTAATAATCAGTAAGACTTAACGAGCAGGCTGAGCTCAGACACACTGCATAATGATTATAGAGGACTTTGGATCTGATCGACATTGTGAGAAGCAACCCAGTGAAGCCTCAGAAGTCACATTTTGGCAACAACCATTTTCTTTGTACTTGCGAAAACTCAGTCACATGATTGTTTTAGTTATACACATAATCAAAGTCAAATACTTAATAATTCTCTACTACGTTCAGCTACAGTCTCTAAACTAAAAAACAAAAACAAAACCAAAAGAAAAGAGGAACAACCAAAAAAACCTGAAAGAGTTGACCTTGAGATCCAAAATTACAGACTGCACAGACTGCAGCAGCTATATGCAGAGAGCCAAAATTCTGTGGTTAGGGTCTCCAACAGCTTGTCCTCTGTGGATAAATAAAGGGACAAACCTACACAAAATAGTCACCAGGATGTTTTGAATAAAGTCTGTGTTGAAATAGCTCTATGTTAGTTATACCTGAACAGATTTATTGTTAACAACAGGAATCAAAAATTAGTCTGAAAGATGATCTAATTAACATTTTGTCAACATCAAAAAAGAAAGTTTTCAAATTTTTATACTCTCTGATTATTGCAATGGTTTTAATAGAAATTGTGTATTTCTTCAAATAGCAAACTATGTCCTATCTTCCTTCAGAGGCCAAAAACTTAACTAGGAAGTGATAAGTCTTCCTGACTGTGGGAAATGCTTGTGTGTATGCCTGCAAGCTATTGTTGGCTTATTCTGTTCCTTTTAATTTTATTTTTCCATGGTACCTCAGCACTGATTTCTGAAAACCAGGCACAAAACCCACCAGTTTATTTTTCTTTTCTATGAAGAAATGGCCAATAACAAAAGTAAATATAAAAGACTGGATGATTATTGCCCTGATTCATTTTGACAGTTCACAAAAACCTTATGTAAAATTCAGTTGGTTCCTGGAGTCTGACTGTATGTCATTATTGATGCATTTCCTGAAGACCTAGCTCAAATTCACTCAATCAAACCCCTAAGCAACTACAAGGATTCCAGATCTCTTCCTCCACAGCACAATGGTTCAAAAATTCAGAAATTACTTCAGTGGCATAGCAAAAGAAATTTTACATGCCCACATGTGAATTTATAACATAGATGAATCCAAGATTTCAATAAGCAGTGCAAAGTGCTGTTGATGAAAGCAATCAGCTTTCTTATTGTTCAAGTGTAGAACACAACAGATTTTTAGCCAGTGAAAAGGCTTCCCCTTCCCTTTCCATCACCACTTCAGCTGATTTTGGGTTAGGCATCATGATTATTTTCCTATGAGATCAATAAAGAAAGTCTGCATTTCTCATTCTATTATGCAATTCACCTTGACATGCTTTTTACGTTTGAAACTGTCACAGAAGTGTAAAGTATTATTATATATTGTTACATACATGTTTTATTTTCAGAACAACATTAACAGGAACATTAGAGTTTCAGGAAGAGCAATAAAAGTAAAAACACACATTACATAATGTAGTTTAAAGAACCTGCAAAGAATTAGTTGGAACTCTAAATGCACTCAAATGGACTATAATAATTTTGAATCAGAAGGAGATCACTTAGACTCAAATTTCATGCGGGCAAAAATCTACTTAATGCAAAAAAATCTACTTAATACTCAAATGAGTAGCCCCACAGGAGTCAGTGAACCAAGAGAGGTGCAATTTTGTTTATGCAAGACTTACAGAGAAGAGAAACATCTCCTATCTGCATATTCCATGCTCCTTCTTCATTGGACAGACAGGAAAGCTATCTCTCCAACAGCAATTATTTAGAATCCCATCTTAACCTGGCACCTTCTTAAGCTGACTTGTCTGCAGTAACAGGGGCCAAGAATAGTGAAAATTGAATGGAAAAAATGAAAACCATCACTCAACATCAACCCAAGCGGAACTGTCAGATCAGGAAACTAAGGCAACACCTCCAAAGCAGAAAGGTTTGTGCAAAGACCAGTCCCAAAGGCAGTGTCACCACTTTGTCATAAAAACCTTATAGTTTTCTGCAGCACATATCTTACCAGTACTGCTACACCCAGCAGGAGAGGCCTGGGGCTCCAGTGGGTTTAATTATATCTGAACTTCACCTAATGCAAGATTGCTATCCATGGATAGTGTGGCTCACTGGAGAGGAAGCTCCAGTAAGATTTATATATGGGGTCCAACTTTGATCTTGAACTATGGAATTTGAAAACAACAATTTTAGTAATTAAGGATACTTTATGTTCTGTCCCAATAACTTTAATGGTTAAGTTTCATATTATAAAGAATTCTAATTAGTAGCAGCTTGTGGGCATTCTTTTTCAAACTATCATTTTGCAAGTTTTCCTTTCCTCTGTAACAACAGATACTCATGCAATTTAAAATACATCCTATAACTCTATGGCTTTTTCAGCTAGCACCACAAAGAACCATTTTTAAGATTAAAAATCAGTACAAATTCTGAGTCTAGCAAGATCATTTAAAAGAAATTATGATCTTTACCTTATCCTTTAACAAATAGTCAAAGTAATTATTGAAAATTAATCCTTAATAAAATTTATCATACATCACAAATATACAAGGCACAATTGCCAATAAACACCAAAAATATGGAATGCCTCCAAAACAAAACAACACTCTCCATGTTGAAACTCCTTCACAGATAATAAAGACTAGAAGAAAAGCTATCAAAATAACTCTGTCTTAATTTCATCTTATATTCACTAATATAAACTGAACTGCTATTCAGAGAGAAGAAAGCACTGGGGCACTTTTGCAGAGTGTGAGGACAGGCAAAGTGCAAGTTATCCTTGTGAACGGACATCAGAGGCCATCTCTCATTCCTACAGATTTTAAAGCATTAGTGGAAAGGCTGAGGCCATCCTTACAGCACTTGCTCCTTGGCTGCCAGTCTCTGACCACCCCCCACACTTCTCATAATTGAAAGCTCCACTTTTAACAAGACCATCTATTGCAATGCAGAGGAGATATGGGAGTTTATTGTCCCTTAATCTAGTCCAGGATGCTGACACACATGGCATACCCTGTTCTCTTTGGGTGAAGCTTCAGGCACACCCTGAGAAACTTCCATGATGGCCTAAGCAGTAAATAAACAAACAAATAAACCACAGAAAGAAGGAAAAAGAGCACTGATGTGGATAAAAAAACTTGTTGCCCTGTATCATGTGTCCTCCACACACAGAACTGTCATAGGCCAATGATAAAGACAGATGAAAATAGATGATCTATGAAGATAGACATACCGACATCAGAAAGGGAATACAGAAGTAGCAAACACATCAATTTCCCAAAGTAAAAAAAAAAAAGACTCAAAATTGAGTCTTTTCCTGACAATATAGTTTGCAACAGAAGTACCAATACCAAAATATTCTGATATCTGTACGTTTCAATAAGCATACTGGTCTGCTATTTCCCCTGTAATTTTCTCGAGACAGAGAATCTCAGTGATAAGAAGCACTGCCTGATGAAAAATAAAACGAACTTAAGAGGTCTGCCTAGAATTAAGTAGCAGAACAAAGCTGAGCAATCACAAGCATGAATGCTCACAAGACAGCTCAACCTTTCCAAGGCTAGGATATGAAAGCATAATTTAAAAATAATTTTTAAGAAAAATAATCTATCATCGAAAGCAGACTTTATTAAATTTGTTCACAAAACTCTTGGAACGGTTCTAGCTGGAATCAAAGTCGCAAAGGTTTTGGCCCAGAAGAGAGAACACCAGTAAGCCCATCCGAGCTTTTGCAGCTTTTTGCTTGTAGAGTCTGATCAGAGCTTAGCTTGTGGGATCCAAGCACAGTTGAGCAACATTTGATTATGATTATTTTATTTGATTTTCTGAAGTATTTGCACAATACTCTTGTTACTTTGAGAATACCTCACTTCAAGCTGTTCAGCTTTTATTCAGCAAAGCCAAGCAATTTCTTTTTATGAAACACTGTAAATATAGAAAGCTGTAAATTAAGTTGCTTTGGAACAGAGAAAGCAATTTTAAGAAATGTCAAGTGATATATCTAGCTTTGAAATCACTCTCCACGGGAAGGAACAGGACTTTCCCTATGTTCCTGCCACAATGGGAAGCAAAAATGCTAATTCAATTTCAAGCTAGAAAAGAAGAATAAAAGAAAATAACTGTGTGTTTACATTATAACACAAACCAGTAGGTAGAAGAAATACTTAGGAAAAGAAGAATTGTGCTTATGACCAAAAAAATTGGGTGTTGGCATAAGTATTAGCAGTACATTCATTTCCAATGAATCAATTACTTTAGTACTTACTAGAAAATATGCTTTAACTACTCCTTTACCTAAAATAATCCTTACAGGCTTGTACACTATGGTGTTTTTTGAACTATCTTAGTAAAAATAATTAAAGACTTATTCAAGAAGCACATGTATTACAGTACTGATATGAATAGGTCTATTAATGATATGAGCTTTTCTTGCTTTTAATACATCTTTCATACACTGAACCATCCACCCATTGAACTCTAGATAGACCAGAAAAGTATTTTTCTATGTGGACTGGTGACTATTAAGACCTTACCACAAGGAAATATTTTGAAGGGTTTCCAAACTGAGCAGAGCTTGAAGAGTTTCCCAAACAGTGGTGGTGTGTTACCTGAGCTGAAGAACTTCTACATAAACAGTTCCAGCTGATCCCCACTATGTCACTGGTGCGTGCTGCAGAGGTCACCTCTTGGCAGCCTCTGTGAATTGCAGCTGAGTCTTAATGGGATTGCAGGGTGAAAAGGCAGGACCTTTGTGGTGGGGTCCTGGTTCTAGGGTTTGCAGGAGAAAGATGGCAAGAAGCTGTTAGACTTCCATTTCATACGCACTACCTGCATATAATGGGAACAAACCACTTTTAAAAAAGCCATCTGGTGAAAGAAAAATAGAAGGCCAATTAGAGATATATGTAAAAGGTTGTTTGTTTAGACCAAGTCGTAAACTAGTCCTATAGTGAGTTGGACCAGTGGTTAAACTGCTGAAAGAACCCTAGAAAGTCCATAAACTTGTTTCCACAAATTTTGCTAATAAATTTTTATTCTAAGTTTGTCATTACAGGCTATGCAAGTGCAGGTACTTACATAATGAATAAGTTTCTAAAAAAATGAGTAAGAAATTTTGCCCAGAAGTTGAAAGTGATTTCTGGAAATGCAAGCCTATAGGCCTACTCCGTATCATTGCACTGTCTTGTTAGTGTAAAAAGTTCCTGTAGCTTTATAGTCCCAATTATCACTGGTATTGTTCACTGTGCTTTCTATCCTTCTCAGGAGCATTTTTTGTAGGCAATATAAAAGTAGTGCTTTGTAGATTAAGAACATATCTGAAAAATGTATAGGCCTCCATTAATGCAGTATTTGTTTTCAATTTAAACAGCTAATGAGTCTCAATCAGGCATGATAAAACTAAAGATTTGTACTGCTCTGGCAGTGTACCTATATAACCTTAGAAGTCATATCCTAGAATGTTTATGACTCCTGATGATCAATACATCTACATAGCCACACCTGAAACCTCTAACTGCTCCACTATTATGGCTCCATACCATAGTGCTTGCTTACTGAAATGAAATTATTTGTAAGGACATTACCAGTAATCATCCTGTTAGCACAAGCAGACTTTAAACTCCTTCTACCCAATCTGAACAGAAAAAAGACGTACTATGAAAGGTGGCAGTGTAAAAACTGGTAGATTTTCATAACTGGACTTCTGATTACAGCCTGTTTTCTACCACCCTTCCTTTTCATTTAAAGCAAATTATCTACAGAAATTTTATTTTTGTCCAAACTCCTGGAGTCAAAATAACATGTCTCCCGACCAGGTTTTGCTAGTTTTCTTCTAAATTTCTGCCAGAGAGAATTGCTTCTTCTTTCATTGAGATTATCAGCAACTTTTAGTGAAATCTGTCATCCGCAAGGAGGTATCTCAACTCCTGAGCAATTTCTCATCCACAAGCTATGTCCTATTAGGTATATAACTTGCTAGGATAGTTTCAAATTCCCTCTTCATCCCTCTGGGATATTTCCTAAATCTCTGTACCAGGTTCCCAACAACAACAAAAATGGTTTTGCAGTCAGCAAGAATAAAGTTTCTTAATTACTGGGCTAGGTAGGGTCTTTCTAAAAGGGACTAAGTTTGGAATTCTTCTCCTGGCTAGTTTTTCTAATAAAGAACCAAGCATTTCTGCTCCCTGGATGGGCACATGATTCTTTTCGTTCTTTTTGGACTTCTACTGCCTTTTCTTGCAGATCAGAATTGCCTTACATTCAGGAATACTGTGCTGAAGGCGGAGATACAAGAACACTGCAGTGATAGCTACCTAAAGATGATCCTCATACTTTCCTGTGCCTTAGGAGAAAGGCATGGATAATTAAAATTGCTAAAAAAAGCTCTGGGAAATTAATGGAAAACAGAACGCTAGCAAAGACAACAAATCTTATTTTCGTATTACAGCATTTATAGTCTTCACAAAGACTTTAAGCACTTAATTTGCAGCCTCCAATCTGCGCACCAATCAAGCTCAATTGATTCAAGTGCAAATCCCACAGCAACTTTCAGCATTGCATAAAAATAATTTCCCATACAGAAGCTGCAAGTGACTACGATCCATTTGGAAATTTAAGTACAATCTAGTTCATAAAAATCCTTTCTTCACCAATTCAAATTCTTTTTACTGGTCCTCTGTCAAAAGACACTCTGTTAGTTTGTACTTACAATGGCATTGCCCACTCATCCAAACTGTATACAAGCATTCTGCACTTTTAAACCGATAAATTTCTTCCAGTCTTGAAGAAATTTCCTAGCCCTTTCTAACACTCAGTTCTGTAACTGGAGGCGCAAAATGATGGGTGACATTACTCCAAAATTACTTCTCTTCCTTTGTGTTAAGGTATGAACTTTAAATTGGGAAAATGCTTTAGGATAGCTTTAGGGTTCTTCCAGTTAGTCCTTCTCTATTCTATGTAAACAGTTGAAATAATCTAAGTACTTGAGAATATCTTCCATTCCTAATAACTTGGTTTAGATCACTTATTGCTCACTGGCCACTCCAAAGAGCATTCCACAAGTGAGTTTTTTTCTCACTTTAACTAGAGGCAGGAACAAAACATATTACGTATTTTGCTCCCATTATTTTACATTGTCTGCTACAGGAGAAAGCTCTTAACCATTTTGAACTACCTGTGCATTAGGGATCAGGGTCAGCACATGTCCTCCAGTTTCTGCCATACTTTTCAAATTATTACTGTAAAGGATATAATCAGCTCGTTAGTTTCTTATATCTTTAGGTGATACAACATAAAATCCTACAGAATGGCTGTCGACAGCATGCTCTGGTTTAAGCTTGTAATACACCAGATAAAATCTCTGAAGTTGTCTATTATTTTGGAAAATATAATAACGTATGTTGAGAACTGTAGTTACAATTGCTGCTCCCTGCTTTTTTTGTTCTCTCTTCCAAGGCATCCTCTAGATCTCTGACTCACATCAGCTTCACAGCTCTTGTTCTCCTACGATTAACTTTGCAGCATGAACTACAATGAGCCCAGTATCCTTGGTCTAGTTGCTAACTGATTCTTGGTTAGCCTCAGTATTCTCAACCATAAGTCCTTCAGGAGTACAGCCACCTTCTACAGAGCAAAGAGTTTAATTTCAAATGCCAGTGCATTCAGTGCCACAATCCAATGTTAGTTTTATATTCTTGCATTTCTACTTCATTTACTTTGGTTTGAGAAGCCTGCTCATGTAGAGTTGACCTTTGCTTTATGTTGCCCCACTAACCTTAAAGGATCATTTTGCTATGATTAAGCAGTATTCTGTATGTGTAATTGCCGCAGAATTCACCCCGAAATGTTCATCACATCCTTCCTCCCGCAACCCACGTTTTCTTTCATTCCTCACATGTTCTGCAAGTTACTGAGCTGCCAGGGGAGAAAAAAGAGCCAGCACAAGTATTTCACAAATGCTTAGAGCTTCAAAAGGGCTACAATATCATGAAACAGAATCCCGAATGATAAGATTTATGGGCACCATTGATTAATTTAGAACTAGAGAAGACAGACAAACTGCAACTGCATGAAAGCAACCACTAGACAAATCTAAAACTAAGTGCCTTAACTAGGTAATTTCACATAATTTATTTTATTTGGTTTAATCAAATTTGAAACAAATTTGCAACTCAGACAAGAGTGGAAGGAAAATAAGAAATTTAGATTCCTTTCTTAAAACTGAAATTTTTGCTAATTTCTCTTCCAGAAACTTTTATGCGAGAGAAATCAGATTCTTAGAAATGGAAGAAAAATTTTGTTCCAAGTCTCCATCAGCATACCATTTTCAAAAAGATCTTGGAGGAGCATGTATCAAGCACTTTGTTTAGGTAGGCTACAGGCAGTGACAGTGTTCTCTGTCAAAGGAAGACATTTTGAACATCAGAAATGAAAGTATTTCCAAAGTTCTAATAGATTTGCAGGAAGTCAAGGGTTTTTTCCTAGAAAATTAAATGGTTTCGGAAAAAAATCCTGTATTTGAAAACTTAATTTTCAGTGAAAAACATATATGACCAAAACCACTTGATCACTTCTCTCTCGACACATGGTGACATGTGATGAATCTATTTCTGAAGGCCTCTGGCTTAACGTGTTGCTTGATCATTAAAACTTCACAGATATCCATTAGTTAATAAATCTCGGCAAAATTTAAAATAAATTCTTTTTTAAAAGGAATTGAAGTTTTGGTGTGCCTCGTGCTGCACAAACTTAACAAAAACCCAGTTCCCTTCACAGTCATACAGTCTCATAATTTGGATAAGATCCTAAGAATACAATTCCCATTTAATTCACTGGTAAGCACATAACTAAAACCCTGTGCAAGGCATTGAACATTTAGCACAGTATTCACTAAGTAGATCCAGATGATGGGCCAAATCCAGCTCTGATGTAGGTGGGCAAAATGCCATTGAAATCATTTGAATTGCAACACTAGAGCTGAATTTGACCTTATATTTTTTGAACACGAAGCCAAATGACTGCAAAAACAATGTAGTTTTTACTCAAGTGCAAATGAATGCAGTGGTTTCATCCTAGCCCCTGGAGGACATGTATTCAGAGCACAAAGCATCACACAGTTTGGCACAGCTTGTAACTGCTTTTCCGCAAAGATGCAGGACTAGAGTGTTCAGGGCGTTGCAGGTCATGAGCGAAGGAGACGAAGCAGGATAGCTGCGTGGACATGGCTGCACACTGTTTGCCTATTCCAAACCTCTTGCCAGCACTCATTTTCTCATTTTCATCATACACTTTAATGTTTTAAGAACAACAACAGCGATTTGAATTATTTTGAAGTCTCAGTGGATGTGCATTGTTCATCCCTAGGGCCTACTGAAAGGCAATTCTATAACTTTGTATTTATGCTGGTAGAACTGCGAGCTGCATTTTTCTTAGAGTGGCCAGGCCGTTAACACTTGGCCTGTGTGTTTTACCTTCAGAGATGTCAAGGGTCTTTCCGATGGCAAATTTACAGAAGATGGAGATAAATAGAACCAGCATTTATAATATACATACTTGTTAGTCATTCCTATTTTCATATTTAGACTTTGACTTCTTGAATTAGTAATAACAAAGAAATTTTTACAGCTTCTTTCCCCTATACCTCCAGGGACCTCATTCAGGATATAAATCCAAGCCTTTATGTTCTCCTTCAACTCAGTGGCAACATCTTTAATTAGCACAAATAAGCGCAAGACAGGTAACAATTGGGGAAAAAAACAAAACAAAATAAAACCCCCACAAAACAAAGCAAATTTAGGTAGCCTGCGAAAAGGCTGCCTGGATCGTGAGATTCAGCAGCTAGATAATAGGAATGTAGTCAAGAAAGGCTTTAAATTAGGATGTAAACCTGTGCCTTCTCACTCCTTTGTCAGGGTGTTGAGTAAATTTAGTGCCGACTGGTTCTTTTCTTGTTTACCTTTTCTGTCTTAAGGGTAATAAGAAAATGCCGAAAGCTTTTCATAGAAAAAGAAAAAAAAAGGCACAAAAATATCATGTCTGCAGAAAATTTCCTCATTGAATATGGGAGGGGGATTAGTGTCTAACAAGTTCAATATTCAACAGAGGAAGAAGACGCAAGCCTTCTGGTTTTGCTGGTATTTCATAAGAACAACTTTTGTTCTGCTCTTTGTTCATCTTATTTGTACTCTTCCAAACTGTACTGTCACCAAAGAAAGTTCCCTGAAAGAGATCGCAAGGATAATACCCGAGGGCTACAGAAGAGCTGAAGAAATAATCTGCAGTAGTGCTTGTTCTCTTCTCACATAGAAAATGTGAAAGATAATTTGTTCCTCACAACCTTCTCCTCGACTCCCTTAGCATTTTTTACCACCAGTTTAATAATTCCTTCCAGCATTCTCTGTCCGAATGAGATATTATAGCAGTGTTCATTTTGCAGCTCTGTGGATCCCGTACTACCACAACCTGCAGACCAGATCTACAAAGCAAGCTGAACAACTGAAGTAAACCCGAAGCAGGCAATACTGAAGTGAAGTGAGAAGCAGCAAGAGATTTGTCATTTAGACTAACAAGGAACAATTACAAAAATCACAAATGAAAGCTGAAGGATTTATCAGGAACTTCCCCAAAAGCAAGTGAAATTAAAAGTCTAAAGTTCTTAACTCATTTTTTACCATCCTGACTTACTGCTCTTCAGGCTTCTGATTTGGGATTTTTAATTTTAATTAAGAGTACATGCCATTCAGTGTTTTCCAGTGCCATTCTGGAAGACAAAGATTCATCTCACAATTCATTTACACATCTTTCAGAAAATGTTCTAAACCAACATCACGTAATGTTATATATGCATAGATTTACATCATCTACTTGCAATGACATCAGAATTAGATTTTTCACAAGAACTTTTAAACTGCTACTGGATAAACATTTTAGATTTATCTTCTCATAGGTGGCAGATACACATTTTCTTGCCCTTTTCACTTCAACAAGTATAAGGAAATCGATACAAAAAAAAACCATAATGAAAACAAGCAATGTATTTCTCTATGAGACAAAACCTAGATTTTTTAAAATAAAACTATGTGCAACATAGTTCTTTTAAAGATGTACTTTACAACCTTTTTTTTTTCTTCTCTAACTCATTTTCTTTTACAGATGAGATGTCTGGAAAACAGTAGTAAACTGGCTTCCAATTCCAGTAAGCCCCCCTAAGAAAGCAGCTTTCAGTTCCAGGAGAAAATTTCTACTTACTGGCTAAAAGATTTCCAAGCTCGTGATCCAGAAGAGGCCAAGAACACTTAAAAGTCAACAACATCATAAATTAGCTAAATAAAACTAAAGCACTGAAGTATCTGAGGTTGATTTCAGGGATATCAAATTAGAACTTAACTCAGACTTCCAAACCCTGTTTAATTTTCTTAGAGAAATTCTGCCTCAAAAACCAGTCTGTACCAAAATACTACATCCCACAAAACCCACCACTGAAACCTTGAACAGGCTTTTGTATTACAAAGGCAAATTTTTTTTCCTCCTTGACCATCTTTTTGCTAAATCAGATTTAAATAGAAAGCTTTTCTGGGAAGAATTAAAAGACACAAACTACCCCCGTGTTAGATTGACTTTTCATAAGGATGTTAGAGCTAAACCCAGCCAGATCTTGAGTGGAAGACTTCCAACCCAGGATTCTGTGGTGTGTAGAGCTGGTAGACAGGTCACATTCTTTCCTCCAGCCATACAAACTGAAGTCCTAATATGGTGCTAGGTGTTATTCCGTGAATGAACTCTTTTGCAAGTAAAATGTAACTCTTCATCACTAAATGCTACTCTATTGTTTGACAGAAGTGTGTTGTTAACCCATTCTTTGCCAAATCCAGGGCATGAGCTACCTTAGTGCCACAGCCATTTCAGCTAACCGGTTTTGGATCAGTTGATATATCAAACTTCATGTACTGTTAAAGAGGATATAGATCTTCATATATATTTTTAAAATGCTTTTGCTTTCTAAGTAGGGTCCCATGAAAGTTAAAGAAACATTTGAAAACATTAAATAGATCATTGATTTGTAAATGAGATGAAATTTAAAATCTTTGCGCTGTGCTATAGGTAAGGCAGACAGATGCTGCCCTACTCCCTAATCTGCTGATAGCTGTAAGAATATATGGATGATCCTTTCTCTGCAATGTATTCTTCACACCTTACGTCTTACTCTTTTTTTTTATAGACATCACAGCTTTTCAAGAATCTGTGAACAAGAATTCATTTAGACAGGATACCTATTTCTTTAGGGTACTGAAAGCCAGAAATGTGAACTGCATTGCCAAATGTACTGTTAACATCCTGTGATAGTTTTAGTCTGTGTACTTCAGTTTCACCTGAAGAATATATACATGCAATATTTGTCCATGCTTACGATGCCTTTACATAACTAAAATGTGGCATCCAAGTGTCTCATTATACCTTTCACTTTTCACAAACAGTGTATATATATATATATAGGCAAAGGGATTTGCTTAAAAAATAAAATGTAAAGCAGCAATTGGAGGGGGAGGAAAGTCTCACCTCCCTATCACGTGATCTTCCAAAATTTCTTTTGTGTGTTGGTGTCATAGTTGCTTCACATAGTATCACTTTCAGACGACACTTCCATCAGTAGTCACATGTAATTTCTATGTCTCCCCAGAATACCCTTGGGGTTATAAATCTCTTTTATTGAACTCAACTTCTTACTACAGTCCAAGATTTTTAAAAATAGCAGCACTGGGGACCTCTAATAAAAAAGAAGCTATTTTACATTTGTTTCTTGCCATCCATTCTTACTGGCAATTTGATGACATTCTGAAAACATTTGGCATTAGGCAAGCAATGTGATTGAGCTAATTAACAATGATATTCTTAAATACTGCACATTATTAAATACTGTCAGACAACCAGTTTTCATGACAGGAAATCCATTAAACTCAGTAGACATTACATTTCCCCAAGCATTTCAAGTTTACCTTATTAGTATAGGATATCTGTTGAAGCTGCATACCCAGGTTTGACTGTCTTTATAAACAGTATATTACACTACAAAAGAAAGGTATGAGATTTATCATGAACATATTTCATGGAAAGGAGCTCCTTCTTTATTAACCACCAAATGAAACAAAGAAATAGTTCAAAATCTGGGGGGCAGAGTGAGTTTTGTTTTGTTCTTTTCCCATCCCCTACTCTCTAACTTGGCTGTGTTGTTATAAATATATGCATTTTGTAATCTACTTCCCTGGTCTCCAGTTTGTCCATCTCATGTGAAATTTAACAAGAACAGGCCAGGTGGCAAAGGCAGGCCTTGCTGTGGTTAAGACAGCAGAAGAATTAGCAGGCAATGCGAGAGCAGAGCCATGCCTCCCCTCATAGAGCTGCTTTAGAGGGGCAGGTTATGGCCAGGAGGAGGGACAGCCCCCAAGAGATACACTTTCACATTGCAGTCAATTTGCAGACATCAAACAGCTCCATGGCGTTGTTGTACTAACACTATCCCATGTGCTGTTGTCTTAGGCTCTTAAAAAAAAAAACAAAAAAAAAAACTTTGAGTAATGCTGAGTTTACTTAGCTGCAGAACGTTTGGTGAACTCCAGTTCATTCTGAGGCCTGTTAACAGCAGGAAAAGTCCAGCCTAGAGCTACAGAGGATTCCCTGCTTGATGACATTAATAAGATCCAGATCCAAGAGGTAGAGACAGCTGTGATCTTCTGTATCCTCTGCCCTGCAGGGTGAGTACACTAAAGCTTTTCCTTCCCCTTTGTAATGTTCCCTCTCCCCACTGAAGTGCACAGGGTGAGGGGAAAAAAACCAGAAATTGGTGCCCTAATTTTGCATTAGTAGGAATTTGTAAACCTCTGCTGAGCAGATAAAGCTTAGAGAGACAGCTGTAAAGGTACTCCAGCCTCACCAACTTTTTAAACAGATACGCTCATTAAGCCAGAGAAACAGAAGCTTTTTTCACAAGGAGTAAAACCAGGATAAGATAAACGTATGCATAAGGAAGCTGACATAGGGGTTTCTTCGATAAATTCAAGATTCTGGTAAATGCAGACCACAGCAAAAAAATCTGAGGATGCATTAAACTCTGAACATACTTCATAAAAGTGGTTTCTATGTCTACATCATGTGGTACCCTAAAATTGTGTTTTTCATGAACACAGACATTAACACAATGTTTAAATAAATGCCTTTGTATTTTTATATATCAGCATCATAGCAGAAAAATATAACAATACTGCGTGAAAAAAAGCCGTGTGCCTCTTTAGCTTTTTTTAGCTTTTTCTGTCAAAAATTCTTCCATTTCTTATGTGAGCGATTGCATTAAGGTCAACAGTTTTCTTAGTGTCAAGTACCATTTTTATGAGTTATACATGGAAGCATCTGCGTGCCACAGGCTATTAAGACTAAAAAATTTACACTCTTTATTCAGAAAAAAAGAGAGGACCCTGTCCTGAAAATCGTGGCATGTGGGTAGCCGTTGATCACTGGTGGTATTTCTTTGAGCAGAGGTTGGCAGGATTAAGTCCTAATCTGTGCACCTGACATCGAACCATCACAGAAAATCCACACAGACAACAGATGTTTATCCTAAAGTTTAACAACGACACACACAAACCACATCAGAGAAAACATAAGAGCCCTTTTGAACTGTATTTATTACTGTCAGGAAATATGTACCTTTCATCTCACATAATGGAGTGTTTTGGTTTATTAACTCTAACTTGATAGGTGAAACAGTAAGAAATAGTGCAGTTAATAGCTTATTTTTTAAATTCAGATGACATCGTTATAGTTAAAGAGAATATCAACAGAAGGTGCAAAAGACAAAATTAACTAAGTCATAAGAGACTGTAACTACTTCAGACCAGTAGCTTCCAGCAAAATGTTTCTTTGGTTGTTGAAAGATGAAACGCTATTATCAGTAGAAAATTTCTAGTCATGGCTTGTTTGCTATCCTTATAAAAATGATTAATTACCACATTTCAAATTAGTTTTCATGGCATACACAAATTTTACTGTATAAAACTTAAGTTCAGAAAGAACTATTATCTCTAAATCAGTGTACTGTCTGTGTGACAGGAGAAAAAATAGACCCAGTTGTGATTAGGCAGCAATCTAAGATTTATTGATGGTGAGGGTAGATCAAAGGGTTGATTTTGTAGCAGTGCTTAATCGCTAACCAGTTTAAAATTAACAAGGTGAGTCAGTAGAATATGTCACAACTGAAACAGTGGCTTAGTCACAGATTCAATGGTGACAAGATTCACACAAACTTAGTAGAGGGTATCCTTGATACATATATATATATGTATCTCCTTAATACATATATGTATATGTATGTGCATATGCACAGACACAACCACAACACACACGGACGGAGTTATTTGGACCCAGTGAAATACGTACCCATCCACACTCTTGTTAGAGAGGCGGATGAAAGAGAGGCCAGCCTGTCTTTAAAATTTCCTTCTGGAGTTGAGAGCAAATACTGACAATGCTCTGTCCATCTCAGCAGAGTCTCAGGAGTCTGACTTCGTCCTGACCCTTCGTGCAGCTTGTACCTGAGAGGTGTCCTGACTCAGGGGAGATGCTGGACCCAGCCCACTGCAATCCAGGGGAGCTCAAAGGGACTCACTTTGGCACCACTATTTATAGGGCCCGAGATGATTGACTTTCCATCAAATACTTTCACACTCTGGTCCACCTCGGATGAAATATTCTGGTATTTTCTGCAAGTTGCACAGGCCCAGAACTTGTTGATGTCTGATGATGGCCTCAACGCAAGTACAGATGCACGAGGCTATCAGGAGGGGACTAACCCACAAGAGATAGGGGGAGCAGTGCAAGTCTGGGAAAGCGGGGCCCAGTACACTGAGGAGATGCCCTAGTGCTCTGTTTTGTCACCTTTTGCAGTCCTTGCTTGACTTAACCTGGCCTGGTTCATGGCCTAGGAAACAGGAGAAGGGGGAAGAGAGACATCTCATCACACCTTGAGTGGGTTTTGAGTCACAGGGAACTATGTTACCACAGCATGACCTACAAGGAGTTTTAGTTGCCTAATTTAAGTTATCTAATTCAAAGTTGCTATCCATGCTTACCCATGGCTTGCATAATCTGAATTGTGTGCTTGTATCATGCTGTAGAGTTGGGATCTCATTTAGGTGCTGCAGTGTTAACATCACTAAAAAAGTAATTGTTTTCAGAAGGAAAATAAAAGAATAAATAAGAATTTGAACATGCAGAAAGTTCAAATGTTACAAATGGTTCCTATCAAAAGACTGATATCTGGATATAGCTTTATTGAAAAGCTAAATATTTATAAAATAATTTGGGTTTGTATTTAAAGGTCATCTAATTAAATAAACGGCATTAAATTAGTCACAAAAGTTCTTAAAATATTGGTTTGTACCATTTAAAATTTGCCAGTAGAACATTGACTCATACTTCTCACATGTGAAAAAGTGTAACTTTTGATTTTTAAAGCAATAAAATGTTTTAAGCTGTATCAGGCTACTAATATTTAAATGGGAATTGAGAATTGGCTTTGAGTCATATTTGGCATGATCTCCTACTTTTCCTCCCAGTGGTAAAAATTATTGCTGAATTTCCCATTAACTTTCACAGCAATGTTCTTTGGAGACGACCAGACAAATTCTACCCAGATTTACACTCTGGAATCCCACGCAGAGACAGTAAGGTTGCAAACTATGGTCCAGCAGCTATCTGCCAAAAGATGACATGCTGTTATGTGTCTGCTTGCCATCAGGATACTGCTGTGGCAAAAACTAATAGCTATCCCAAACACCTTTTCAAAGCCACTGCTCTTTGAACATTTAGGCAATGTTTACGTCAGAGAAACACTGATCTGAACGTATGGAGAGTTGATTTGATCCCTGCAATTTAGCACCTTTGTAGTACAGGATTTGTAAGGAACAGATAACTAAGTGGTTTCAAAGGAAGGATTTTAATGAGAGAGAACTTTTTTTTTAAAGGATGGCACCAGTTGTATCTAGTTATTGTAGTACCCACTATTCTGTTGGTGATGACAAAGGCTGCCTATTGATTTTTGCCACAAAAAGGGTGATTACATAAAGTCCTGCTCTGAAATGTTTAACCATTTGCCAAATGATGTGAAATTAAACAAATATATACCCACAAAATTGTTACACTGACTGTAAACAAGCCAACAAGTTATTAAAAGCTCTTAGCTTGATACAGCAACATTTTACAAAGCTCTAATAGCATGGCCATGGGAAGATGATATGCACCAGTTTCAATTGCTGTAAAATTATTGTTACTTCAGACTGGTTTATGCCCAGAGTTCTAGTTTTAGTTTCCAATGCCCTAATTAACAATCTACAACAGATTTTATTTTCCCCTAGGCTGGCTTTGGTTTGGAGGTCATTTTGTTAGCATTAAACAGAGTCAGTGAATTCTTAATTGTACCTGATTCCTCTTTTCCATTCTGGGTATAGCTCTGCCTCTAGAAAAATTAAATTATGAGGAAATACAAATGCCCCAAATATGCCCATATCTTTTTCTGTAGCATATGCCAAATAGTAATATATGGGTTACAGTTCCTGGTTTAGTGATCGTCTGGAGCAAAATTCCCGTGGGTACAAAACCACGTTGCATCATATCCTCTTGACACAATCTATAACAATATTAATACTCTACATAATATATTTCAACATCAGAGCCACGATTATTTTTAAACATCTAATTCTCTAAGCCTTTCTGTGTTATTGTAAGGAACTTTGGCCATCACATTTGCCCCCTACCCAGCCTCCACAAAGTAAACTGGAATAATATCTGTTAAAAGCTCAGAACTTGCTACAGACCAGACTGGGAGATTGCCATCAACCACAACAGTCCACAGAGTTTCTCACACTAGTGACATGGAGAAAGAGGCTGAGATTTGCAGTCTGATACAAATATTTTAAGGCTATGAAGTTTGTAAATGTAAATTTGAATGCCATTGTAATTCACCTTAATTAATACAAATTTAAATCCATGTGAGACAGAAAAGTGGACCTGCCTATTAAGGTCAAATCTTTCTTTCAAGGATTTTCATCCTTCCCTAGTTCAAGGAAATTGCAAAACTCCTGCCCATTTCACTGGGAGAAGAATCAGATCCTTTCAGATCTTCACCAGGGACTACACCCTGCTACGCATGATTTTACATGAGATATCATCCATATCCAAAAGTATTTTTGCAATGGGAATTAACATGAAAAATTAGGCCTATAACACAGAATCCAGAGTAGGCAGCCAGTACTGTTTTCTCAACTCCTAGCATTTGGCCATCTTACTTAGTCCCAACAGGCTAGTTACAAGCCATTTCATAGGCTTCAGGGTGCAGGAAAGATCCAAGAGTCAACCACACTTACTGAAAAAATAATTGTGCAAGTGAAGCAGGGTGTCCCACTTTCTTCATTAAGAAGCCTTAAGCACTCATGCGCTCAGCTGAGCATCACGTACAATCACACTGAAGGACATCACAGCCAACAAAGCAGCTCTCACTGCAGTGGCTTTGTGTCCTTCTTCCCAGTAAAAAATAGTCAAATTCTCCACTGGGGCACACCTTACAAAACACTGAATCTTGGTTACAACCATTTCTAACACTTCCATAATTAGCTTGAGCTCTGGCTTGGAGGGTGTTGAGAAAGGACCAAAAGAAGAGAAAAGGCTGTGTGTTAAATATTGTAAGACTTCCGCTGTTTTATATGTAACATCAGAAAGAGAGAACTTCTGCATAAGGTCATTCTCATGGTTTTCATTATCGCATATAGTTAATCAAAAACACTTCAACCCCAGGCAACCAACACGCTGCAAAGAGAATATTAAGAGGGTATAAAAGCATCCTACTCACTTGGAAACTAATTAACTTGGTTAAAAATGAAACAGGTTTTTTTAAAAAGTACTGTAGTGTCAGGAAGGGCTTGTTGATACCTCAGATTTACTATGTGTGCACACAAATGAAAGCCAATTTTGCTTCTGTTGAAGGTAATGGCAGGCAGATCAGGCCTTCAACATTAGACTTAAATTCTGAAATAAATCAGATAGCTCTATAGTGGCTCAGGTTTAAAAAAAAAAGCTTTAGGTGCCTGATGCTAGTTGGAATGCAATTTAGGAATTCAATAATAATTAAAAAAATAGCCCTGAATATTCTTCTTCAAAAACTTACTAAGCTTTTCAGTGTCTCTATTATTGTGAATATCTATGTCCACCTTGGCACAGACTAAATAGCTTCTTACGTGTCATACTGCTTGCTAGGTAACTTACCACGTAACCATGGCCAGATAGAGACCCAACACTCTGGGTCCAAGACCCTTCCATCAAGCTGCAGGGTTCTTCAGTGTAGGTGCCCCATTCTGACTTTGTAAGCAGGAATCTCTACGGTCAAGGGAGATCACCTCCCTGTACTTAATGGAGTTTGGGACATAACTCACCCTCTCCCAAGATTTGCTTAGAATAATTATGGTATAGATTTCACTCACTCTGTAGTCAACAGGATGAGTACCTCAGACATTGATACTTAGAGGTAGGTAAGAAGAGCTCTGCATTTGAGATCACTCTTCCTATTTCTCTTATAAAGCGCTCGTTCTCTTGAGCACATCTACTGAACATCAGCTGAAGCAGGATCTGCATAAAATGCAGTAGAAATTCCTTTCGTGCCTGGAAGAATTGCCTTTTTTTAACATCAGAAGATTATGAAAGAATAATTTTCTATCTGAGGACATTTGAATTTATGTCCCCGGATGTGCCAAAGCCCTCCAGGTATTGGCTAGTCTGATGACTGTGTCAGATAAGGAATTGGTGGTTTCAGACCCTCTTGATGAAGCTGTTCCACTAAACAAACAAACGGATGGAGGAAGACAGCAAGAATGAGGAAGGCTTTTTGCACCATGGCATGCAAAACCCAGTCTCCTGAACAAACTTCAGATGCAAGCAAATGTTTCTGGAGGAAACCTACCTCTCAGCACAAAGCCACATTCCCACCTTTCATGAGAAGGCCATGCTCGAGTGTCCCATCCACGAGGTTTCCAACCTCAGAGTCCTCTCTGAAATCCTGACTAAAGCATATAAAACATCCAAGAGCAGAAAGAAACCCATCTTTGTTCACTGCGTTTCACCCAGACTAGCTTGGGTGATGCTAATCATCTGGTTTGGATTCCTTCTTGAGGTTTTTCTCTGTATGGAACTGATATTAATTCTGAGTTATTTTCCAGGCACCAGTTTGATAAGAAGAATGCAGCTTCCTTAAAATGTTCTCAGCCTCTACCAATTTCAGTCCTGACTTTGCAATGAAGTGTTCCTGGATAAATGCTCAACCTATATGGAAGCCAATGAAGTTCTCAGCAAGAGCCTGAATACATTATGGGAGTTCTTGAAGAATGGAGGCCCTAATTTGAAATTCTCCCTTGCTGACATGGATTAAAATTAGAACATGCAAAATAAATAAATATTTGCTTTTTTTTTAAATCACATTTAATTCTACATTAGAGTATTTTTAGCTATAGCATCACAACAACTTAAACATATATCTCAAACACTTAGTACAGAACAGGTCAAAACTCTTTAAAATTGTTACTGATGCCTATTGCCTACCCAGATATTTTAAGAGTTATTCTATTGCACTAATTAATAATAGATAGAGCACATTAGAGTGGTTTTGTTTACTCAGCTTTCTCTTACATGAAACTGATCCACACATGTATTATTGATAAATAATGTACACCTCTCTAGTTCACTGTGTCTAAATTATGCAGAATTAGGAACAGCTGACAAACTAATAGGTAAAACTGTTTATCCTAGTAGGTATCACTGTATTTGTTGTCAGCATACTTGATGAACTGCAGTTTTCAGTAAAACCTTCAGTTTTATATATATATGGAGTTTTTCCATAGAAAACATTGTTTTCCCCACAATTTTAGTGTTCAGATCGATATCACTCTCATTACTCTTTTGCTCAGATAATATATATTAGAATTAACTTAAATATATACAGAAGCATCGTTTGAAAGCAATAATGCAGCCTTATAAAAGATTCTGCTGTATTTTAGAGTATATTGATTTGCAAATATTTCGGTACTGCTGTAGTTGTTCCATCAGCAATAAATAACCTCTACCAAGGATCACTCCTGCCTAGTTTTTACAAAGCAGTGTTTATCTTCATCTGGCAACTAAACACAACATTGTCAAGCAACATCTCTCAACAGTTATGAAGTATTTAGCACAATATTCACCTGAGAGCATCAACTAGTACAGATTCTCAAAGCAATAATCTTAGGTTACATTTGCATTGGGTTTCCAAGAGGAAGTATGAGTTTTCCTGCGCAGAAACACAAGGCCAAATTCACTTCATCAGTTCACTTAATTCACGTCTGGAATGAATTTGGGCTATTCTCTATTCAACTGTGTTGAATTAGACTTTGCATCTTCAGCTTTATTTAGATGGAAATAATTACCTGAGAAAAGCCCCACAGAATATTCATTGTTTAATATTACAGTATTACAGAGAAATATGCAAAATTTTGCATGAAGTTCATTATACACTGTATGTCCTGACAGTTATGACTGCACAACTTAGGTGGACAATTCATAGGGCCAATGACATACATTGTGGGTTTTGGGGCTTTTTTGATCACTGGGGCAACACAACTACAAAACGAAAGCTTAAAACTCTAAAAGCAAGCCATTCTTCAAATACTGAAATCCAAATCCCATTTTATTACACTGTCAATGAACTGCTGAGATTCTCTTTTGCCTGTTAACATGATAGCAGACAGATGAGAAGAAATAAAAAGTACTGGCCTGTGAAAGGCAAATCAAAAGGGGAGATTGAAGGGATTTCTCGAGTTACTCCGGTGAGTTTTTAAGCCCCAGCCAGTGACCCAGCCAGTGGTCAGAACGGTGCAGGTTCCGTTTGGTTGCTCCGAACGCTTAGACACGGTATCCAACTGTCTGCTCAAAAGGCTGAGAATTTGCAGTTTCTTTGTCAGCTTACTGCACAATAAACAAAAGAAGGGAATTTGATACTAACTAAACAGAGAATGAATAGTCAATAACATTGTATAAACTTTTTCAAGTCACAAATCTTTATGCAGCAAGAAGGACTTTGCATGTTACTGGAGTCTTTTATTGCAAAGATTGGTTTTTTTGTTTTCTTCCCTCATTTTTTAGGTGTAAAATGTATTTCTCTAAAATTAAACCCTCACCTGTTGGCGGATAATGGCATCAAATCTCTAACTTCTATGAAAGAAAGGTAAACCATAGACCAAATAGAAGCTAAAGTGAATAAAGAAAACAGGGAGCACAGTGGTCACAGAGATACTTTGCAGAATGGCAAAATAATTATTTTATGACATTCAACATGGGTGGCATAATGTTTATGAAATAAATTATTCCAGGAAAAAAAGAAGTATTTTTTCCATTGTTGGACCTCTACTTAAATTAAAAAGAAACCACATTTAAAGTACCATGACCAACATTTTAAATAAAAGTTAAGATATGTAACATGCTATCATAACTATGAAATGAGGTGGCATGTGAAGAAGAAACACGGAGGACAAAATGCAAACACAAGGATATTTGTACAACAATTTTGAGTGCAGTTAACTAGAGTTCATAGACCTAAACCCGAATACTCTTACAGTGGAAACATTATTGTATGCACCATGGTATATATTTCTCAGAATGCGTTAGCTGTCAAGTTTAAGTAATACCTTACATGCCCTTTTCGTAACTCACAGACTTAGCTTTATGAAACCCAGCTGTTCAAAATAAAGCCTGGGCTAGCAGTGCCATCTAGCATCTTTTTAAAAAAAACGACCAACAACAAAGTCTGAGCACTTACAGAGTTGGTAGGTTAGCATTTATTAAGACTATCAATCTGTGTAATAAATCTATGCATCAAGTTGTAACCCTCAAGTGAGCAACAGGACATGTTTTGATAATCAGTGTATTACCAAATACAAAATCTGTACACGTCACAAACCATCTGGACAATAAAAGTGTCAGACAGAACTCTTTAGCCTTTGAAAGAGCTGAACTGAGACTAGGAAGAAGGCGGCTGCATTTACTCATGCAGTGTTGGGTTATAATACATGGATAGTACGAAGATGGGATAAAAATGGGAAGAAGAAACAGCAAGAGGTTTTCTTCCTTAAGCAGCATAAAATATGTAGAAAGCTTTAGATGACCAAAGAAAGTATTTGCTTATGCCAGTAAGGAGAAAAATCTGCTTTGCATGGCTTAATAAATGAATTCCCATTTTGAAATCTAATAGCCTTCTGCTTTGCAGAGGTATATATTGACGTGTAACAATGCATATGGAATATATTCATTTGCTCCTCTCTATATGGAGTTAAAAGGCTTGAGATTTGCAAAAGTGTAACAGTGAGCAAAATTTCACCCACTTTTATTGTTTGTTGAGCAGAATGAATTGCTTGGCATTGCATAAGACAAAACATGAAAACAAATACTGCCTCTCAGAGACTACAGTATAGAAGACAGGCTCGGAAATGACAGGATGTACTGAGAAGGCTTGAAACACAGTCATTAATTATCGTCATTGTTAGAAGCAAGCCTTTAGAAAGAACTTGAGTGCAAACAAGAATGGGAAGACACTGTAGCATAAGGAGCTCAGAGAAAGAGAAGTGAGATGAGTTATTACACACTCAGCCACAGCAGCCCCTTGGCACAACAGCATATAAGATATAAATATAGGCACACAGCTTTGCCCCATAGCTAAGTATCATTTCTATATTTCATAAATCAGAGGAATTATTTACATTACAGGCATAATAATTAGATTATGAATCTTTCAGCTGAAAGCCCCTGAAGAACCACTGCATTGTGAAAAATCATTAGAGCCTTGGTGACTTTCAAAGAGATTTTTTCTACCACCATTTTCCCCTGTTCTCGAGCATTTTTGTGTGGAAGTTCCCTGAGGAAAGTTTCATTGATACAGAACTGTGAATTTAAGGTACGTCTTGCAAGACCCTAGATTATGCTGCTCATAAAGCAAAATTATTCCCCTGCCTAGCTAAGTTTCTTGGGATAGAAACAAAAATAGTGCAAAGTTTTAAACATATACTTCTGGAGAAAAGCTAACCCCACTGAGACTAGACGCCCAGTCACCCAACTCAGACAACCAACATACCCAGTCTATGACATACCACCAGCAAACTTCATTGCCTGAGAAACACGTACAAATCAAACCAATCAAGAGACAGTTTAACATAACACGGCATCTGGATTACACATTAAAAATAAACTTACATCAATGTAATTGTTTGGCAGCCACTGTAAAGTCACCTGTAACTATCTCAAAATCATTGCTCTATTAGCAGACTCAGTAGAAAAGTGCTGCATCTAGATATATGTTTAGGTGATTTTGTTTCAGGGAGTAAGTGCCTTTTATCAGTAAAAAGCCATACTTATTGCAACCGGTATTACATAAAGGTTTGTGAGCTTTGACTATGACGCAACATTCAGCTGAGTTAGATACAAATACTAAATACATATTCCTGATATTCTCATTTTCCATGTCAGGACGATGACTGTTTGATTGTTTAATTTTCCAAAACACTTTTTTCCTCAGAGAAAAATACTACTCTGTAAGAGCATTTTTTAAAAAAAATATTACGTATCTGCAGTACTTTCAAAAAAATCAACAAGTTTAACACAGAGAAATGGAAAAGCAAACTGTCAACACTGTAGTCTGATGAAGTGTTTTTACCTTTGTTAAAAAAATATACGAATAGTGGCAGCATGCTGTGTGTTTTCCAGTACAATCTCCCTAACCTTAGACCTACGAATAGAAAGGAACAACATGCACTTTGAAAGGGAGTCTAAAGGAAATGTGGGAATGGAGACATGGCAGATGTTTTACAGAGCTCCTTTCTGCCCTCAGTTACTTGTTTCAAGCTTTCTAGAAAGGAAATGTTATGAGGTGGTGACATAGACAATGTTTTCTTTGCACACTCCTTCCACCTTTCTGCTTAAATGCAAGTTAATAACTTACCTTTTTGCTGTATTCTAATTAA
Source organism: Buceros rhinoceros silvestris (assembly GCF_000710305.1). Lineage (NCBI taxonomy): Eukaryota > Metazoa > Chordata > Aves > Bucerotiformes > Bucerotidae > Buceros > Buceros rhinoceros. The sequence goes on along the minus strand of NW_010420425.1, from coordinate 1,417 downwards.
GAAATTCTGGTTTCCCTTCTTATTTTATTTCTGTTACAGCAGGCCAGTGTGGTTGGAATTCATCCCTACTGGATGAGTTTCTGCTTACTGACCTAAAGAGGCAAGGTACCTTGTACACATTAGTATAGCTATTAATGCAGATCACATCAATTTATTGAGAAGACCCACCATATACCTGCAGAGTTCAAGGCTTGATACAAATGTTCCCATTTGTTAGGCATCATCCCTTTAATGCTTAAATAGTAAAACTGTTTCCAAACAAAACCAGCAGCAGAGAATAAAAGAGAGGGAGTGGGAAATATGTTCAAACTAGACACCCACACAAACAACTAACCCACTAGCACAAAACTGATTAGCCACCTAAGGGCAGCGAGAGCATCGGCACAGGATGTTTTCCTAGAGGGAGGAGGGGCTAGCTTGACCTTTTAATTTATAAAGGGAAACCACACACCCAGGTGTTGCAGCTCTGCTCACTAGAAGCAATTAGGACATAATCTGGGTTGTTTATTTTGTTAGGTTCAGAGGTCCATGCTGAAAGATCAAAAAAGACTTACAGTCACTCAGTAAGCTCTATGCATGTGATGTTTTTCAACTGGCTTTTGTGTTGGTACTGTCTAGTTATTTGTTTGTTTGGAAAGAAAAAAGAATCTCTTTAAGTAGGTAATCCCACTTGGGCCACAAACAAGGCAAATTGCCCCGTCATGTAAAAGTTGGATTTAAAGGAAAAGAAATGTGAAAGGAAATCTGTGCTTGTACAGTGAGCAGCAGCCATTCAGTTAAAGGTGTATTCTTAAAACTGATACAGGCAATCCTTTCTAGGTGGATCTGATTTTATTGACGACTTTGTGACTGAAGGTATATTGTTATAAACAAACTTAGTAAAGAGATTGATTTAGCATATTTTAAACCAGTAACAGCCTTCAGAGGCTAGAACAATTCTGCTTGTTATCTATAGAGATATGTAAGAAGAAAACATAGCCATCAATCACAACAGGTGTTTTAGGGGACTCTTCTGGGCAAGTGACACCAATGTCACAGCCAAGTGACACAATTACTTCTGCAACTTTCCCAGAATGAAAGAGTCAAGGTTGCATGGCTTTTCTGACCCAAACTGCGCCACCATGGCAAAGAAAGTTGGGTAGTATTTCAAATAAGAAAAAAAAAATTGTTTCTCAGGCAGTCAGCACAGAACCAATAGCAAGAAATTGAATATGCTGCAGTGTTCCCACCTTTTGGTACTTTTAATCTCTCTGAAGATTTATAGGTGCTGTCCTAAAAGTGCTGCTAATTAGTGTGGTCTCAGGTTTCTTAAAACAGCCCGGCATTGAAGACGTGCACAGTAGACCCTTCAGCCATGATATTAGTACAAGAATAAATCTGACTGTACCAGCTTTCCATGCCCCCATCCCCCCACCCC
>NW_010420424.1:1562-4392 GCF_000710305.1 Buceros rhinoceros silvestris | reverse complement strand
CTTTCCCTGCTCAGGTCCTTCCAATAGGCCACAGCTTCCTTGAGACCATATTCACCTGCTCCAGTGTGGCTATCTGCTTCACCATGGTACTCTAGGTTACAACTCTAGGAGTTGCAAGTGAGTGCTGTGCTCCACTGCTTAGGAACCTGAGTCACTCTCTCTCCCTCCTTCTCTCACCTTGGTGTTTTCAGGGCTGTTTCACACATTTTTCTCACTCCTCTCTCTCAACTGCAGTGCCGCATAATTTACCTTTTCCTAAATATATGTCCTCAGAGGCATCCCCCCCATGACTGAGGAGCTCAGCTGTGCCCTGGATTGGATAACCAGCTGTGTCTGGCACAGGACATTTATATGGGACCACCTGGCTAAACAGGTTTCTGATAACAAAGGTGACGCGCAGGGAGTTGTTAATTCAACTCAACTTTGAATTAACTCAGCTAATTCGTCTTGCTTTCACAGACTGTTATCTGCAGAGATGACTCCAGGGGAGCTGTGGAGACAGCTTAGCCCTGAGTTGCCTGAACACTGCACCTACTAAGAAGAAACCCAAGTGGAACCTTGAAATCCCTTAACAAACAAAATGCCCTGAGTGTCATTCAACAATTATTCAGTAACTCTGTGTACTAGACCATCGCAAAATTAGCAAAAGAACAGTACAAACTAAACCTTGCCCATGGAAACATAAGTGCCATCACACCACCAAAGATTAACATTCCAGACAGTATAATCCACTCAGGCATAGTCTTGCTCGCAGTCACGTAAATCAGGGGATAAAAACCATGAGGTTTGAGTAGAAAATTGGCAGTCGCCTCTCCAACTGTTACATCTTGCCTGTATAAAGACCCTTTGCCCTTGATCAGGACATCAGCCAAGGTCACTTTCCTGGGATTGAGAGCCCTTACCTGGAGGGGTGAGTGAATATTTAGCATGCTGTAAGTTTGCAACTGGGGGTGACTGACTCTCATACGTATAAGGCACAGCGCGCTTCTTAGGTTGTTATAGTGTGTTCTTGCCTTTAAGGTGTAATAGTGCATTTTTTCTTTGTATCTGTGAAAACCGGCAATAGCGGAGTAGTAAACCTCTAAGTGAAGCTCAAATAAGTTCTCTGCTTGAGTCTCGTAGTCTATTCTCTTTTTGCCAGTACCAGCCTCCTCATAGAGGCCACCCCTGCAGCAGCCCCCTCACTCCTCCACCCCCCAACCCTGCCAGTGTCTGGGCACCTGCACCCAGTACAAGGGATTAGGGGGAAACTACAGCATTTAAATAACAAGATGAGGGGAGAAATGGAGGAAAGACTGAAGGAGGAAGAGACATCTGTTGAGTTAATCAAGAAACTGGTTGAAAGAGGGAGCTCCACGCTCTATAGCAAGACATCTGGGTTTGCAGGACACCAGACAGGTCATGCTATAGCCAGAGCTCTGGAAGAGTTTTGTAATAGAGAAAGGGATGGCCAACAAAAGAAAGCACTTTCAAGGAAGAATAATGAATAATAACCTTATTATTTCATTTTCTCTGGGGGATTATTTTCCCAAAAGCAATAACCAAATCAGTTTAAGCGGAAGATGGAGCAAAAAGAAAATGAGGGTGAATTAAACTCAAGACTTCTTTGTGCCCTATGGCTTCCCATCCTTAGAAATTAACGAGGTATCTTCACAGTTTCACTGTGAGATGCTTTTGTGTTTTACCTGGATGTGCATGAATTAATTTGTGTGCCCACTCACATTCCATGCCAAGCCACTGTCTGACCCAATGGAATGTTACTGACATCTTCACTTTCCAGTAATTAAGTTTCTTCCCGGACAACAATGATAAATCAATTAATTGCCTCATGATTTTGTTTCAGAAAGGTCAAGAGCTGCAGGTAACCAAACGTGTCTGTGATAAATAGGAAATCTTGTTCTTGGCTCCTGGGACTGTTGGTAAGTAGTTTCAACCATAACCAAAATACAGCAGGGAAGGGTGCTCACAGTGGCCAGCTGCAGCAAAGCATTTAAGATGTCACTATTTTGGCTGTGAAATTTGTCCTGTTTTGAATGTGGTAGACTTCTTACAGGCTGAAAGTTAAGCCACAGTTCTCTGCTGAATCTAGGTCAAAATGAGGATGAGAGGAGCTTGCATAAGTAATGTGTTTGTACCACATTCCCCCCTGCATCCAGTCTCAGAAAAGGTGCCAGGTGTTTCCATGCAGCTGCCTCTGCTCAGAGCTGACCAAGCAGACAGAAGAAATACATTAGAAAAGAATTGTCTCTGTGTGGGGAAATGTTAATTTTTATGTCTCTTTAGAGCACTGTTAAGTGCTTATTAGCAAGGAAGTCAAGGAGTCAGTTGTTCTCGGGAGATAGCTATCAACATTCACTGTAGTGTTTGTGCTGCAGACCCCAACTTTGTAATATGACCCATTCCTCTGATTCCTGTCAGATCTGGAGCTCATGTCATCAGGCAACATACAGGGAATCACACCCGCAAAGGCAGCGAGACACCTGCCTGTCCTGGAATTTCATGCGAAGAGAAGACAACTTCATGAAAATGACTATTTTTCTACTTTTCTTTATTGTCTTTGGTGTGATGAAAACTTGTTTAGACTGATATCAATGTAACAGAAAGCATCAGACAGATTTTGGCAGGAAGTTGCCTGTCTGGGTTTGCATGGCATTCCCTAGGCACTGACTGAAGGTTCATTCACGTCACACAAAGCCATGTCTTTATTTTCAGAGTCTTGGAGACAAGGAGGCCATCTGATGGACCTGAGGGAAAATTTCCAAATGATCTTTGGTATCAGTGGGGCATACAGAAGTTCAGGAAGATTTGGGGGTGGGGCGGGGGGGAGGGA
>NW_010420424.1:0-1420 GCF_000710305.1 Buceros rhinoceros silvestris | reverse complement strand
AGAGTGTTTGAATTGTCATACGGAGGAGTTGCAGATTGATTCCAAGGCAAGTCAGTTTGGCCATGGGTGGGATTACACGTGGAAAAGCATGGCATCCTCCAGTGTTAATGAAATTCCTTTGATGTTCCTAGAAAATGTGGATATTGGTTAGTGGTGGTATCCAACCATAATTTTGTTATCCTATTTGTTATTTCTGATGTCTTCTTGCTGTAAATGGTACAACTTAGTAAGAAGACAGCCATCAGGAGAGATGATACTTGGACTTTTCCTTCATTATATATAATTATATTATGTTCATTCCTTAAAGACTAGATCAGGTAGAGCCACTTGAATGGGAGATTGTTCCTTGCCTTCAGTGACTACTGCAGAAGACAGAAGAAAATGCAAGGGGTGTTGAGAAGAGCTAGAGGAAAAGCTGTCAGCAGTTCGAACAACAAGACTGCAAGGATGCAGAAAGAAGCAGGAGGAGGCCAGTTTTAGTGGAGAAGGTTTATAGTCTAATAAAATTGTCCTTTCAGAACTTAAAAGTCTTGATCCTTACGGGAAGCCCTCTACAAAGAAGATCTGGACACTTGAGCATCTCAGAGCTCTCACCTGCTCAGCAATTTATCATTGGCTCTTAGGACAGTTGCTAAGATCATAAGATCTTTCTCTGTCTATCTGAACTCTGCCTATGTTCCACTGACAGCAGTGGACTACTGTAGAATGTTTTAATCTTTTTGGTTTTTATTGTTCATCAATGTTTGAAACTTAATAACTAAAATTCATGACAAATTGAAAAAATCTAGTGGAGTCAACGTGGACTACTGTAGAATGTTTTAATCTTTTTGTTTTTTATTGTTCATCAATATTTGAAACTTAATAACTAAAATTTATGACAAATTGAAAAAATCTAGTGGAGTCAATTTGTGGGTCGGAATTATCTATTGACTTGTCTGAAAACTCAAGAAGACAATGTTCTGTATACAGTTACATTTACTTCTTCTATGTACTTGAGATACACTTTTCTAAAAATATATACTGAATGGAAAGTTTGAAGAGCTACATTAGTCCCACTGTGTAATCCAGGCCAGTTTTCCAAGAATCTGAATAACAAGAAATTTCACCTCCATTTTCAAATCCATGTGATCTCAGGCATAAGTGACTAGTGGAGAGCTACTATCATATTTTATTTATATCCCTCCTCATCTATTTAGGTAGTTCTGAATAAAACATATTCATTTTAATTTAGAGAATTAAATCTATCTGAAGGTACTTAATCAAAAGTTTGCATGAAGAAAAAATAGGTTAAAAGATTAAATACTAACATTGACAAATATTTTTACCATTTATTTCAAAATAAAGTGATAAAATAATACCATAAAAATTACAGTTACATCCAGAATACAGAAAGGTTGCAGAGCTTGTTTTCATTTTATTT
>NW_010420423.1:15791-27265 GCF_000710305.1 Buceros rhinoceros silvestris | reverse complement strand
AGCTGGTGAAGGGTCCAGAGAACAAGTCTTACAACAAGCGGCTGAGGGAACTGGGGTGGTTTAGCCTGGAAAAGAGGAGGCTGAGGGGAGACCTTATCGCTCTCTACAACTACCTGAAAGGAGGTTATAGAGAGGTGGAGGGTGGACTCTTCTCCCGCATGACAAGTGACAGGACAAGAGGAAATGGCCTTAAGTTGTGACAGGGGAGGTTCAGGTTGGATATCAGGAAAAATTTCTTCACTGAAAGCGTTGTGAAGCACTGGAACAGGCTGCACAGGGAGGCGCTGGAGTCCCCATCCCTGGAGGGGTTTAGAAGATGTGTAGATCTGGCGCTTGAGGCACTTGATTTAGGGGATCTGGTGGTGCAGGGTGAATGGTTGGACTCCATGATCTTAAGGGCGTCTTCCAACCAGATGATTCTGTGATTCCCTTTATATTATCCCATACTTATCCGAACCCTAAGCCTGCCCTTCACTGAAATCCCTGCTACAGTATTCACTTGTTTGCAGACAACGTGGGAGGCACAAACACAGTTAAACAAACATATTTTGCAAGAACAAGTAACCGTGAAACTTTTTTCTTTTTACTGATCACCATGCCCTTCTATTTAAGTGTTAATACAATTAAAAGGTACTCCTGTTAGTAATAGCCAGCATCAACATGATTCACATTTTCCAAGATAAATATTTAGAATCCAGGTCCCAGCAACGCAAGTATCACTATCTGTCGCTCATGTAAGTAGATTCCAAATTGTCCACTAATTTGACCCAAAAATACCTGCTACAAAACAAGTAATTCTTGCACGATCCAAAAACCACATGAAAACATGGTGTTACCCCCAAAACACAACGCACGGCACCTGGACTGGGGCCAGTCAAAACAGCCCCATGGCAGCACTGCTGGCAGGAACGCGTGGTTCGGCCTCGCCTGGTCCATACCCACGGGTCGGGGATGTCCCTGGGTAGGTACCACCACAGTTCGTGCAGGCACTCTATTCTGAGTTATTTCAGGACTAAGTCAGTTGTAAGATCTCCCTCTGGCCTTGAACCAGAACCTGGCACTAAAAGACCCTGAACTAAGACTGGGTACTTTTATTAAAAACAAAACAAAACCTTGAAACAGCTGTTTGCACTTTTTTTTCCCCTAATTGTAGTTATGTCCAAACCAAACAATCTTGCCTCAAGAAGTTACCACTTGAGTGTGTTCTCATAACATAAAGTCCATGTTAATAGTGGGTTTACTTTTTTAATAGGTCTGTAGCCTACCACTTGGGTATACCATCAAGACCTTTTTTTTGAATAGGTTGAGAATTGAAATCACAGTTACTAGTACCTATATATTTGTCACCAGCACAACACACCTCGTCTGGTGCAAAATCTGTCCAGTGGACCAACAGGAAGGGGTTTCTTGCAGCCACAAGGCAGGTGATACCCTGGTACCATCTGTATTGCACTTGATCTCATTCCCAAATCGAGGAGTTTTATCGTGAGTCTTATAATACACTTATATTTGTTTTCACATATTCAAAATCCTGAGTCAGCCAGTAAACTAAAACCAACTCCTTTTAGTATTAAATTATATATATAACAGTATCTTTCTAGGCTTCTATAGGAAAAGTCACAAGAGAAAACAAAACCTAAAAACCAAAAATATTAAACATCTTGGTTTTTTCTCCCAAGACAACAACCCAAGGAGTCTGATCTTTTCCACTCACTTCTGCCCTACAAATACACACAGAAAAAGGCTGGCAGTCCCACTCCCTGATGGGGCGAAATCCCACAGAGCTGTGGTTGCGTGCCCAAGACAGGCTGCTCACAAGCTCCTCTCCTGATGGCAGGCTGCTCTAAGGCAAGGGCCCAGCAGAGCCTCCCAGCAGCTGCCCAGCACAGGGACAATTTCCAGTAAAGTCTCCTGATGCCATTGTACAACAAGCTCAAAACCTGAAGGTTCTGCCTGTGTTTCAATAGCTTATCAAAATACAGAGAGACCAAAGGCTGCTCAGGGTTGAGGCTGATCCTTCGGCATGTGACATGACACTGAGCAAATCACAGTTATTTACTCACTCACGTGCCTTAGCTTAGCCCTGTCCAGAACAAACAGCCACCTCTGAGACCTTCTTGGTCTCTGGTGATCTGTAAAGTGCTTTGGAGAGGAGAATAAGGCACAATTAATCACCTCTGTAGAACACCGAAATGGTTTATTATACAGGTAAACCACAAGAGCTAAATCCTTCTCTTGTGTGCACATCAAATTCACTTAGGACCTCATCCAGGATGCGCATGAATGTCCTGTCAGGTGGAATTTCAGAGGCCACGCTAGGTTGAACACCGGCACCCTTCTCACTGGGCGGTTACCTCTATTCATGCTTTTAAAAGCATGAACTCTGCAGTCACAAAGCCAAGGGACAGGTAGCATTTCCCCAGAGGCTTCCACCACCGTATTGCTGATGAGCCACATGCTGCTTGTACCACAAACTGGAGTGCCCCATCCAGGCAAAGTTGGATTCATGAGGTCATAGAAACAGCCTTTACGGACCAGACGAAAGACTCAGGCAGCCCAGCATCTTGTCTCCAAGGGCAGCCAGTAAGAAGTGTTTTAGGGATGAACACAAGATGAGAGACAGCACAGAGGGATCTGTACCTGCCACCCAGTCCTCCAGCCATGGGAAGCTTAGCAGCTTCCTCGGAAATGAAGGTCATCACATTTAACAGTTACCAACAGACCTGTTATCTCCATCCTTTTTCAAACATTCACACCCCTGGCCTCCACAACATCCTTTGGCAACGGCTTCCGTAAGATAACACCAGTGCATTACAAAGGGAGCTTTTTGGCGGGGGGAAGAAACCGTATTTGCAGGACAGACCGAACAGCGACTGTTGATAAGATACCTGCAGCCTGCGGAGAGCCAACCAAAAGTTGTTAAAACAACGAATGCATAAGAACAAAATTAATGACAAAAACACATGTTCTGAGATAACAATCTGAGAAAGACAGCAAAGGAATTTTTGAAGTACTGTACAAGAAGTTACGAAAAGGCAAGATCGAGTGAAAGAAAAACTTATGCCTGACTATATGAAAATAACGGGTTTTTCAAGTATTTTTATCGGGAAGCAAAAAAATTGCTCCAAGGAATAGTGACCTCGTTATTTTCTTTGCAGTCTACACGATAACCTTCAAAAGACAATCTTCTTCCCCGCTGGTGTTTTGCACAGCACACGAGATGCACATTTTCTGCATAATTTGTCTGGACTAAACAGTTTAACCTCTGCCCACTTTGTATCTTTTGGCTAGTTCTCCCATTATAATCCTACTCTGGGAAAAAAGGACAACAGTTTTGTAGATATCCACTGACAAAAATGGGTTCAAGAGACCAGCTAGGTAGGTCCAATTTGTAAACTGAGATCACAGCAAGAAAAACCATCCAAAATAAAGTAAATGAAAAATGATATTTTCCATATTTAAAATATTTTCTCCAAGAAAAAAAAAGGCTGGAAGCTCTTAAAAAATGAAAGAAACTTTTACAAATATCCACCACATATGCCAGTAAAAGGATGGAAAAAAGAATCTTTCTTAATGGAAAAGACACTCCTAATTTTTTCATTTTCTTCCACTTCCCTTTTTCATTTCCAATTCAACAGAAAAATGAATAATGTCCTTAAAAAACCCAAACCACAATGCCTTAGCTCTTTTTAAGAAAAGAGCTGAAATGTTATTTTTTCAAAAAAATTGATGGATTTCAGCATTATTGTTGGTCAACACAACAAGACTCATACTTAAACAATACGAAAATCAATACGTACCAGAACTTATCTGAAAGACACCTCTGAGGATAAGAAGTAGGAACATCGCTGTCAAGCCAAACTACAAGTCTCACTGCTGGCAGCCACTGCTCACTCAGACCTCAAAATCACAACAAGCTGGTGGCTCCCAGCACTTGCAGGAGAAGAGGCAAGGAAAAGCCATGCCCAGCCCTTTCCCTCCATCAGGTCTGCTGCAGAAGGGTTTGAAATAATTTTATACTGGTGGCAGGGATGCTTAGGCCAGTGCTGGGAAGTGAAGGGGACTGGGCACCCAACCCACCCACCAAGGACAAGGCAAAGGACAACCTGTACCAGGGATCCTGGCACCCAGAGCCCAAGAGCTTCTTCTCCCTGTCTCGCAGGGGTGGTTGAGTCTTAGGCTGAAGCACCACTGAAAGTCAACAGCAGCAAAATTACAGCGACTTGCTTTGCAAGCTTGTTTGCTCCCACAAAACATTGCTCAGGGGGTAATTCAGCATCTCACAACGCTTTGAATTTCTTAAACATCACCACTTACTGTGCCTTCCACAAACAGCACTGCATTTCTGCAGTGCTGTACAGCTATCACCAGCAGCACCCTCACACGCCGCCTTGAAGCCCAGCTGGCTGCACAGCACACCGGTAACCACATCACTCGCTCCCACACTCACTCACTCACCTGCCCAGGATTCACGCTAAATGCTCTTGCCTCCCACTCACCGACTCAGCCACTTTACCAGCCCCTTCCTCCTTGTCTCTCCTCTCTGTCCTTGACCAACGCAGGCATCTGACCCCAGCCTCTGGCCACTTCTTCCACCTCAGCCTAGCTTACCACTAGTCTCTTCTCACTGCTACCAACACCAGGGGCCTGATTTACATCTGAATTCCTCACCGCCTGGTATTTCAGAGAAGTCCCTAAGTGCCCACACATGCCCCAGCACCACTGTCTCCCATCCACAAGGGCCAGCAGTTTATCAGTGCAAACCACAGAGTGTACGAAGCCAGCATAGAAGGCACATCGTGGATACTGGCTGGACTGTGGTGAAGGTGGCTGCTCTCCTCAGTGTGAAGAGCAGGAAGTTGCAGAAACAAGGTCCTAAGAATGAAACCTCAGCATGTACACAATCAGCAAACGGGAGGCTTACACAGTAAAATCTAAGGCAGTAAGGGTGGCACACAGCCTCCAACAGTCATCCACAAAAATGTGACCATCTCAGAATTACTTGGTCAGATTATGATGTGCTGCACAGCCGAACACATGGTGTTCTTCCACCAGGGCATGGACTGTCTTCAGCTGCTGCAGACAGCCCAAAGCAAAGAAACTCAGAGCTAAGACAAACATCAGCTTTACTGTAAGAAATGGGAACACATTTTCATTTCCCAGCTCCTTGGGCAACTTTTGTCAATTGTTCACCCCACCTTGTCTCAGTGATTTCACAGTGTGCACATCAAAGTGACTGTTCATAGGAGGAAAGCCGGAAAGTCCATCTAGCAGATGCAGGAAGAACGTGCTCCTCACCTACAGCGAGCCCATAAGCTTCCCTGCAGAATATTCCACCAAACACAAAGCCAGCCCTGTGACCTTTGAAGAAGCCCACAGCAAACAGCATGGGCAGGAAATGTGAGGTTACCTTCACCTCCCTTACTTCGTGTCAGGAACCCCACAGGAACTCTTGCCATCCTCCCAAAAAACTCAGTTGAAGGGAAAAGATTCCTTTCTGTCTGTGTTCAGGCTTTGCACTGAAACAGGCATTTGCCTGCTCTCCTCCTGCTCGGTTGACGAACCCGTGTCCCCGTACCCACGCTCTCCCAAAAGCAGGTGACTGTATATTCTGCTGAGACCACCCATCAACAGAGGCCCATCATTTCACAACAGAATTGATCCCTCTGCTCTCCACCAAGCAGAGAGCTCGGAACATCCCTTTGTGACCAGGTACCCAAGTTCCAAACCCAGACATCACCAATACTACAGTTTCCATTTCAGTTTCACCAACCTAAAAACTATTTCTGTGTACACATACCTCCTAGGGACATGGGATCAGCAGCAGGTACAGTAGACTACTCTGTGTATATACAAACAAATTGTGTCTCATCCTTACTTTTCTCTAAAGAGAAAAACTACATAGAACTTCAAGTGGAATATGAAATACTGTAAAACGCATGTTCCTGCGTAACTGATACATAACACACTGTATTCCGAATAATTTGCTAAATGTTAATATTTATCTGTTCATCACTATGTGTTTGGTTGCTCTGTTCTCCACCCCTTCTGCTACTCCTCATCCCGTCACGTCCTCTTAGCTGTCAAGGACAGAGCTGTCTTCTCTGTTATGTACTGGTACAATGCCCAGCACAGGCTTCTCACTACAAGCTCCAAGCCCTGCTGTAAAAGAAACAGAACTTAAACCCATGAATAACTAGATAAATTTCTGAAGAGAATGTGCAATTTACATAATGACACAAATTCACAAAAATGCTGCTTTCGTGCCGGTCAGCGCTGCAAACCCAGCTCCCTCGAGAGTTTCCATATTTTACAGGGCTTTTTATGGCGCGTTGGGACAGAAGGGAGCAGATGACAGCCTGAAGCCAGCTCTTAATCGAATGCAGATTTACCTACGGTGTGCAGACCAACAATTGGTAAGTTGCATCAGAAAGCAGCTGGGGAACCAGAATGAGCCTGGGTGCTAACTAAACCTCAGCTTATCTGAATTTAAAATAAAACCCTTGAAGAAAAGGCTCTTCAGTTCACCCTCATGTTTTACTACCGGTATGTGGGACACTCCCTGCTAAAAATTCCTGCTCCTCTGGGTGGAGACTGGTCGCTTCTGAGCCACTTCTTCACTGTGTCCGAACCACCCACATCTACCAGGAAAATTTATTGTGATGAATAGACCTATTAAGACCAGCTTCACCCCACCCTATACTGCTTCAGAGTATGGAAATTTGATGGATGTATCTGGTTTTGGTTAATATGCCGCAACTCTCGACTTTTACAATGGGAAGGCGGAGGAAACACATTATGCGTTTTATTATAGTGTTTTGGCACATTCTCCATAAAATGGAAAATTCAACCTATCAGTGATCCAATTTGCAGTCTCTTCTTCCCAAACCTTACATCCTTCTTCAACTTTTTTCACAAAAATTATTTTCTCCTTTTTTCCTTGCCAGGAGGAGCCAAGAGCAAGCCTTAGGTCCTCCCAAGCTCAGGTAGAAACCATATCCAAAAGGACAAGGAGGGGACAACAAATCATGAAGATCTGTACAGGAAAATCTTTCAGGAGCAGTTTTGAACATGGCACGGACTTGGTCTCACCTTGCCTTTAAAAGCCTGGCCACTGCTAACACCTATCGACTTCAAAAATTAAAAGCTGGTTTAAAAATCAAGGTTATTTCAACCTGAGGAAAACCCTGCGCAGGAGGCACCCGGAGGAAGACACCCACGCAAAGGCAACGGCTTAGGCTGCTGGGAGCTATCCCGCAATTACAGATCTCAAATTATGGAGCAAAGAAAATAAAAACAAGCAAGTCAGGACGACCATGGTAAAAATAGGGCCAAGTCTGGGCAGCGGGAGGGAGGAAGACACCGAACTGCTTTGGTTATGAAGCAAAGGTCCACTAAACCTAAGAGGAGAGAAAGAAAATGCAACAGGCTTGCAAACTATATACACCGTGTTTAAAGCCCAACTGCTCAGGAAATCCGAAGAGTGAATTTCCCCCTCCATGGGTCAGCTGAGGCTGCTACAATGCAGGAGTCCAGCACCACTTCCTGCACTTTACCAACAAGGCTGCCAGGGGTGCCCAAAGCACAGGACCTCACGTGGACTCTGCAGGGAAATCCTCTCATCAAAGTTACTTGTCTGTCTCCAAGCTGCTAGAAAAAAAAAAAAAAAAAAAAAAAAAAAAAAAAAAAAAAAAAAAAAAAAAAAATCTTACTTTTCTATGTTTCCTGGCACTGCAGGAGATGCCACCTCCTCAGGGCACAGGGACTTCTCGGCAACGCCTTTCAGAAGAGCTTCATTTTCACCACTACTAGTGTGACTGCGCCCCATCTCTCCCTCCCAGCGAAGCAAATTGCTAATGGCTTCGGCAGCTCTTGCTCTTCTGGGGAGGAAGCAAGAAACACTGGAGGCAGGGAAGGGCAGAAGGAGCAAGCAATGCTCCATCCTACATCTCAGTGCCCCAGAGGCCAGCCAGGAGCCCGGCGGGGGCAGAAGCAGCATTGCAATGACTCCACTTTCTCAAGCTTATCTGATTAGCAAAACTGGCTCCCAGCCACCAAAGTGAGAAAAGAGCAACTGGATGCTCATGAGGAGAGATCAAATAAAAACTTAACATCTGCCTAAACCGAACGAGACATCTGACAGGATGACTGTGGTCCAGCCACACGTACCAATGGCACCAGCAAGAGCTCCAGCGCTGCTCAGTGCCGCTGCAGCGGGGAACAGCCTCAAGCTCCGGGTGGTTCCAACGCAGACCCTGTAAACACTTTTGGGCCACTCCTTGGCAGAGCTCTTCAACTTATTTTAGACCACCAGCACTCGCCAGAGGGAACTATTGAGGGGCCCATAAAAATGGAGTTTCCTCTCCCAGTGTCAGCTGATGAAGCAGTCTTCACTTCCTGACCTCAGTCATGGTATAGTGCTACCGCCTGCTGTTACCCAAAGCTGCTGTGTGACAGCAAGCAAGCTGACACCTAATTGTTGAATGTGACCGAGCATTTTAATTGAGGGAAGAGTGTCTTTAAAATAAACTCTTAGAAGGCTTTGGCCCACGTTCAGGAAAGCACTTAAGTACAAGCCTGAGACTATCCCTATACAGGAAAGCACGTGCTTAAGTGTTTTCCTGAATGCAGATACATTCCTGTCCCGGGGCCTTGGAAGTGCACTAAATAATAAAATTTACTGCAATTTGACTTCACTATTTTCTTGAAATATTTATTTAGCTGCTTCTTTATTAAAAGCAGAGTCACTTAAATTTTCTGTTGAACAATCCTCACTGCTCACTGATTGCATTCCAAGAGACAAAACCTGCTAATGCTGTTTCAGTTAAACTCTAGGTTTCTCCCTCATTATCATGAAACTGTCTCATTTCCTTGAAAAATTAACCAATTAAACCGTCACCCTGATACAGGGTACCTCCTGGCCACATACCTCTTGAGATAATTTTGCATGGAGTCGGAGATCTCTTGAGTCCTTTCTCTATCATATACATAATAAGGTATAATGACAAATTTTGTGTAAACCAACACTTGTGTCTGGGGCATTCACTGAAAAATGACATTCAGTCACCGTTCCTACAAATACTAATGCATTTGTTTTTATATCAGTATACATGTCATGAGTCAGGCCAAAAAGCCAAATTTCAAGAAAAGCAGATGCTTCTGCCCCAGACGAGACACAGAACCTGTGTCCTACACCTCTCACTACACCTCCAACACCTCCCGGCTACAGATCTTAGGTGTTCCGCAGAAAAAGCTGACGTTGTTGAGCAGGAGACACAGCGCGACACAGCATCCACGTGAAAAACTGGGAGAAGGGTTGGGGTGTGCTTTCTCCAACTTAACCACTGCTCCTGCAGCTCCTGAAACAGGAACCTGAAACTTGGGGAAGGAGGCCAGAGGTGTCAAACCTGTCAGTGCTGCCAGAGCGCACTGAAGCGGGAGGTGATCATCATTTTTGCCATGTTCGTTTGCCCCACAGCTGTACCCTATTAGCCCCACATTTCATGACTTACATCGATGGTCTGAGCATTTTTTTCCTGGGGTCCTGTGAAGCATCAGATACTGACACCAGCTAGAAAACGAGCCTCAGTGCCCCTCGTGGGCCAAGAGCCTGCTGGGACCCAACAACTGAGTTACTGGCAGCCTCTTGCAGGCAAAGGTTACACCTGCAAAGGCTAAGACCAGCAAGGAGATTAACGTAGCAATCTGCTTGTTTTAAACTCAACTGTAATTGATTTCCCCTCACCTTCCAAAAACATATTTCAAAAAAAAACCAACAGTGTTTATGGCACAAGCTAAACCACAATCATCTTATTCATCTGTTGTTTCAGTTTTTCCTTAAGGCTTCTGTTTAAAGAAGACCGAAGGCAGCCTACTCTCAGCAGCCTTTTAACACACCCCGCGTTTGACCGAGGAGAAATAAAGACCATTACCATCAGGTTTCCTAGGAGAGGACATCACAAGCATCATTTCCTCAGACTTCCCTCCCAGGCACTGCCAGACAGAGTCGGCCCACCCCTCACTCCGGCAGCCACCCGGGGAGCAATACAGGCTCCCGGGGATGCTTGTGGGATCTCATGTACAAAAAAAGCTGTTAGGACAGAAAGCGTGCCTGTTTCCTCAGCTCCGTCCACTGGTCTAACAAAGATGGCAAACGTCCTGCCCCTATGAGCCTCGCCCAGGCAGCTCTGCTCTCACAGCAGTGAGGCACCACTGCTGGTGTTTACATGGGTCTGCATCACGCAAACCAGGAAAGCTGGAAAAAGAGGTAAAACAAAAGCTGCCTCAGCAAGGGCTGTGGTCTTATCCAGCTGAAAACATTACTTTTAGAAAACTGTCAAGTCTCTTAGGCACTATCCTTCAAATTCACTTGCCTGCACAGGCAAAAGCAAGGAGCTGCACACCTGCCCTTCCCTCCAGTTTGCTTCCCTCTTCCTGTCTCCCGCACCTCTCCCCTCCTCCGTGCCCAAGCGGTCAGGCACACGCAGCCAGCACAAGAGATTGGCCAGACACGACCCACCCAGAACCAACCGCAGCATTTGCTCTGACACTGGTGGTGTCTTCCAAGGTTTGCTTTTAATTGTACCCGACATTTTAAGGGGGAGGAGGGTGGGCACTACAGGGTTTGTCCCCAGTGGTGCTTCATAGTAACCTCAGATAATCGATGCAGCTTTCTCAGCCCATCCACCTCAAAAAGAATGCAGATTTTTTTTCCCCCTATTTGAGTGCAGCTTGGGTTTACTCAACCAGAAGGAGCAGATGTAGTGCTGTGTGCCCTTTGTGCCACACACAGCAACAGGCAAACACCCTGCAACCCTGCCAAAGACTATTGGAATCGTTGAGTAACTGACTTAGAGCCTTGAAGAGAAACCTGGGTTAGTGGATTGCACGCAATTCTGTTGAGGATTCCCCTCTTCCTCCTCCTTGCTTCTTCGCATTCCAGTTAGCCCGAATGCACCCTCATGCTTGGGGAAGCCCTGCCTGCAGCAGAGGACGAGGCAAAAACACCAGACAACTCTGACGCAGGGTGCGGCACGATGAGGTGAATCCCACCAGGAGGCTGGCAGAGATTCTGACAAGGAGGGTTTTCCAGATTCAGAAACAAGCTCCTGTCTGCGTGAATGTCTGGAAGGACTCCTCCTTCCTTATCTTTGGGAATTGATACCAACTTCCCACAGGTAACTGCCCCCAAGCAGGAGGGCAGTAGGCGATGAAAACACACGGTATGGAGACAAGTCATGAATCCCAGGTCAGAAAACAAGCCTCTCCACCCAGGCCATTACAACCTGGGCTTGGCACACAACTCCTGGCCTGGGGTTTGGTTTTCTCTGTACTTGCCACAGGAAGGTTTTGTTGTCTTTATTCCTCAAGCCGCATCAGTGAAATCTATGGGACTTTTTGCAGACTACAGCTTTTCCTCTGGGTCACAGCTGCCTCTGCACCTGGCCTGAGGCTGTACCTTAAGCAGGCGACAC
>NW_010420423.1:9509-15703 GCF_000710305.1 Buceros rhinoceros silvestris | reverse complement strand
GAAACGTCAGAAAGCCATTGCTTGATATCAAAGCCTTCAAGGTTTCTTAATAGTCCTTCATATTTTTCTGTAGCTTTGTAGGATTTTGGAAAAGTTTGCTGATTTAAAAATAATGTGTTTGTTTAATCATGGTACCTCACTCTGTTTTTTAAAACTTGAGAGGACCTATAGCACAAATCTAAGTTTTCTTCCATCTCAGACTAATTCAGTCCAAAGCTAAGAATACATATGTTGCTCGCTGGAAAATAAAGTGCCTTTGATTCCTAACTTTATTTTGGACAGTCGACTCCAAGTTATTAAAAGCCAAATTCAGTAGTGAGAAAACATATATAGCTTCAGCTGTTTTGTGTGGGTTTAAAGTAGTATTTGCTTTATGAGTAAGAGATTCAATAATGCATATATTTACATAAAAATAATTCTGACATTTAAGTTAACTTCTTGCCAAGCTGGTGCAAAAATGGAAATGTAAAAAGCATAAGCACAGAAATAAACCCCTATGCTGCAAGTCTGCTATTTACAGGTAATTTTTTTTTTCTTGGCAATAAGGCCTGAACAGTATGTTTTATAACACTAGACCCAGCCACTCTGAGTCAATTTAGTGTTTATGGAAAGTGCCAGACTGACAGTTTGAGTGTTAAACTCCCCATGCCAGCATACAGTCGAGTAGGGGTAGTGGCGAGGAGAGTTTCCAGATCCTGGGCCACTGATGGGTCCCGGACACGTTCTGCAGACACGAAAAAAGTCAAGATAGCACAGCTGAGTATGCAGCAATTTGAACACCCAATTATTTCTGAAGCCCCAAAAGGCTTCTGAAGAGGGTGCACCACCACGTGCTGCAGGAGAACACAGAGTGAAGCACCTGGGACAGTTCGAAGCCCCACATGGCTATGAAATGTCTGAAACTTTCAAACTGAAGCTGTTCAAAAGAAAAAGTCTATCTCATAGAAGATTTTAATATTACAAAGCACATGTGGATTTGCAGAAGGAGACCACCTGCCACTCTTGAAGGTTCTAGGCAGATTGTTAAGGCTGCTGGGACAGGACAAGAGGTGGAGAACCAGGAGCTCACGGAGACCTGCCTTGCAAACTACAGAGCCCAAAGCAAAATGCGAGGAGCCAGGACTTCGGTCTCAGCTGCACAACCTCCCAGCGACACCCACACAACCAAGCTGGCCAAGGAGCAGGCAAACTGCCTGACAAAAGGCCTTCACAGATACCACCACAGCTCTGTCTAAAGCAAACCCTCCCACGGAGCACGCAGACCTTGCTACCTCAGCCATCCTCCACCCGTTATGTACATACGCACATGGTGCTCTTGAGAATTTCCTAACAACAATGCCCCCTCCAACAGATCATACTTGGTGATACATACTCCACCTCATCCGATCTCCACCACTTTCCACCTGAACAATCCAACACCTTTAGCGTTCCCTTTTCTGAAAGCCAAGGAGGAAAAAGAGGTCTCTCCAGTGCTCGGTTAGGATAGGTGATGCACAACAGGACATCAAGTGCATTACTTAATTGCGTTGTGGCAAGGCACAGGAGCCCGACTCTGCTATGTGTGGGGATGACCATGCAGTAGCCATTGAATAACTGACGTGATGGGACAGAGGGAGTTGGAACCTGTCTTTTCTACTACAGTAACCAAGACTGTTCTTTACTTATTTTTTTCCCCAGAGCAATTAGTCAGCTCAAGGATGTCAAAACATGTAACTGGGCCACAAGACAGATTACAGTGTAAGTGCTGCTGCTTTGCCAATGACCTAGGAGGCTTGGCCCCGAGATTTCTAATGTTTGAAGCCCATGTCTCTTGTTCATTAATGCAGGACTTCCGAAGACATTTCAATAAAGATGAAATGTCAGGCAAACCTACCTGCACAGACCCTTTGTATATATAAGCAACTAACAACAAAGTCTCGATGACCAAACCAATGACAGACTGGTATGAAAAAGAGAAATATATAATATGTACATACAGATTCATTAAAATTCTGTTCACTGATTCAGACCCTTTTGCAACAGTTCGTGACAACGGGCTTGTCACTACTCAGTGCTCTGACCATCTCAGCTGAAGAGTCTGGCAATTAAAAAGCCATCTTTACATTCTAGTTACCCTACGGCATCAGAAATAGATGAAAACAGAAACAATTAATCAGAGCTGAGGATAGTCTTGATCCTTACTGCAGCCTCATACGTTACCTATTTTTTCTGCCGTGATCTCACTAGCAATGCATCACTGTTTTTAACTGCTCTGAGCACTGATTCTACACTCAGCAGCTGTGTTTGTTTACAGGGCTAGAAATTAGCACAGGACAAATGGACGCCATCCAACTGAAATTTTCTTTTGGCATTTTCCACTACACTTCACAATATATTGGTCCTTATAGTCCAATTATGTATTTGTCATTGACGCTGGCCAAGGAGAGTGCCTAAGCGAAGATGGCGCTTGCTCATACTGCACAGGGATGCTTTTTACTGCTCCAAGTGCAGGCTGCCTAATTCTAGGCACAGTTCAGACACGTGCAGCCAGGAAAGTCCACTACTGCACTGTCCATATTTTCTTCACTAGGAACGTAAAGAATGTCATCATAACCCATCCTGCGCTTTGCCAGCTCAGTGAGAGCGATGAAATGCAACAGTATTTTATGCTTAAAGAGGCCTGCCAGTGCCCTTCACACTTGTGTGAAGCTTACAAGCTCCCAAAGCCAACACCAAGAGTGCAAACTACATGCAGCACTGAAGCACTTTTCCGTTTCAAAATTCATATGCTTTTTCACAGACAGTTACTTCAAAACAAACAAAAGAGCAGCCCTATGTCCCTACATGCTTTTTATCTCCTCGACCGTTTTTCCTTAGCACAGATTCAGGGGGTGCTTTCTTTTCCTCCTTCTTGTTTTAGGATAAACAGTTAAAGAGGAGTTACTGATTTTAAACTCTTGCCCTAGTTCTCACGTACATGAAGGTAAATATAACCTTTAATATTTGCCCTAGTTATTCAGAATATTTTTGTAAGTGACCTCTATTTACGCTAGAATTCACACAACAGATAAACACTGTGTGCATTAATTTGTAGTTTACAGATTGTTTATGTCTTCCACGCTGCTAATAATACTTTGGTTCCCTCTTATAAACTGTATTATACAGAAACTACCAAACAGCCTCCTGGGCAGCTGCTGAGTTCTGGTATTTGAACAAATTCTCCATGCAAATACCCACAACTGCCCGTTAATTCACCAATAAATTCACCCCCATCAGGCATCTCTCTGGAGAGAACAAGGTGAAAAGCATTATGCAACTTCTTGAAATGTTCTCTTGGGGTCAGGAAGGGTCACTTCCAGAGGCATTCGCAGGGCTCTGTGTTTCTGAGGGACTGCCTCTCACTATTTTTAACTTTGTTTCATGCATCAAAGCCCATATTTCTCCGACAATTTTGGATAACAGCAATGATGACGTTCTGACATCACAAGTCGCATGAAGAACCCTGTCCAAGTAATATACTGCACTTCGCTGTGTAATTATGTTGGAGCAGAGTGTTGGAAAACTTAGTATAATCATTAGCCGAGCACTGAATGTTTTGATTGTTAGACAGGTTGTATATGATGCAAATATATGACTCAGAAATGATTTCACATAAACATTTTGGTAACACTAATCTGACTCATAACCTCCAACATAGAAAATAACAAGCTGCACAAAACATCTGTGCGCTCCAAGCAACCCCAGCTTGTAGCAACCTCCAAAAGTCTCGCAGAGAAACCAGAGAGTCCCATGCCCGCGCACCCGACGCCAAGAGGTGCTGAAATCCACCTTCCCCAAAGGAGTCACAGCAGGAGTGAAAAAGGTTGTTTTTCCCACCGGGGTCCCTGCCAAAGAGCTATGACGGTTTATGCCACGTGACACGTGGGCACTGCTTGGTTTAGGTCCACATTTACAGGGAAAAGACAGGAGGAAAAGTTTGTTATTCTGCCCCAAAGCTTCGCCATGTCAACGATGAAACAATGCACAATTCTTCTTCTATTTATTTTCCCACTCATTGGGAGATGGACAGCTTCTTTCACGGCCCCTTTCTGAAGACAAATGTGCAGACTTGAGTGACAAGGAGGATTTACCGTCTGTTATTTCAGAGGAGGTTTGCCATGTTTATTCTGGAAAGTGCCATGAATTAATGAACTATCTCTTCAAGCCTCAGTGAGTCAGAGCTGCCAGCTCTCTGGCTGCCAGAAGCAACAGACTGTTTTGGGACCCCATAAAATTGTTTTTACTGAGACCAGCGATAGCAAAAGTATCAGGCGGCCCCAATTCTAATAGTTCCTGAAACATAAAGGAGTCATTGTACCGATTTCAGCCATTACACTGCATTTTTATTCAGAGTTTCTCAACAAAACCATCAGTGGACTCAGAAGAACACCAACTATTAGCCTCCCTACAGTATGGGCATTACCAAAAGATATTACTACCCTGCAGCATGAAAATGACCGTTATCTTGGATGTCACCAAAAGTCAACCAAACCTTTAGCAGGCTCTCCAACAGTTTCAAAAGGACGTGCTAGCCTGTGACCCCTTTCTTTTTTGCTCTTCAGCTTCTCACAGATGCCAGCTTACACCCAGGTACAATAGCCACACTTCAACACACACACAAAAGCAGAGCCTGCCCACATGCTCACGCTACCACCCAGGCATCTCCTGCACCATTTGGTCAGAGACCCAAGAGGAAGAGCTGCTCTCTTGCAAAAACCATCTCTCAGGACAACTGGTGGACATCACACACAAACGCACGTCTGGTGGATATTCTTGTTCAGGCAGCACCCACAGAGGCTGGAGGTGTTACCGATGCCGAGCTGTTTGCAGGCACGTCTGAGGAACCACGTCCCTAGTGCAGCTCGGTTGCAGAAGGCACAGACTGCACAACACAGATGAGCAAGATTCACAAGGGGAAAGGACTGAAGTCTGAGCCACGTGAGAACCTGTGACGTCCAGCTGACTAATGCTGCAACCTGAGGAAGGACGGGTTTCAGCTAGTAAGACCCTGCTGTTCCACCCAGAATTTCAAAGACCTCATCGCAGCCCCGGTCCAGTCGTGCCCCCCGAGCCTCGGCTCAGCCGCTTGGAACATGAGTATAGTAGCGACATACGTTCATCAGAGCACGCTGTGAGACTTTAACACTTAGGAAGTGTTTTGAGATCCTGAATAAGGGACAGAGCTGTATCTTTATGTTGTCTAGTAAGTAACGAGCATTACACAACCTGCAGAGCAGAACATTTTTGGTCAGGACAGCTGCTACAATATTAAAGTCTAAAAATTATCACATGCAGGAGACAATGCACAGACATCTCGAAGTGAAAAGCGCTACTGCAGTGCGTTAAACAAATGTATTTTCTCTCCAGCTACCCTCCATACCATAATAAGCTGGAACTTCCTTAAATAACAGAACTTTTACGTCTTCCTTTTTTCTTCACTCCCTTCCCCCTCTGCCTTTTTTTCCTCTGTGGGTTAAAAAAAAAAAGAAAAAGAAAAAAAGAAAAGAAAAGAAATTGAAAGGGCAAGCCAAGAGAATCACAATCACCAAAGCCTGCAGAACATACAGTGAATTTTGGCAGGACGTGCATGTTTATCCTTTTCATATGCTGTTTAAATTATTTTTATAAACAAGTCATTATCTTGCATAGCCACTGCTTGGTCCCTTTCATGTTGAAGACTTTTGATGTTACAATAATTAAGCAAAAGGGTCTGCATGCTTGAAAGGCAGTGTCAGGCTGGCAGCTTGCGGGCAAGTGAGAACGCTGCTTTTCTAAAAGGAGGGGTTTCTTCTCCAAGCTTCGTCATTTCAGTTGAGCACCTGGATTCTGTACTTGAAGATCAAACCTTTGTGTTGATATTCAAATACCAGTTTCATATCAGGCTTAAATTTTTGCACTACTCTCCTGCTACTCTGCACCAAAATCGCAGACGCAGGACAAGGCTCGCAGAGAAGCCTTCACTGTTTGCATGCAAATGTTCTGAGGAACCGGGCTCGGCATCACGATGAAGCTGCAGGTATATTAAAACCTTGTAAGGCCTCTTCCTGCACCAAAAAGCATGTTTATCACGCTGAGCTGGACCATGCCACCAGCGTGGGCATGCGAAGAGAAGAAACATGAATGGGAAGCCCATGGACAGTGACCAAGAAAACGCTTCCTCCTGTTTTCCTGCTCAG
>NW_010420423.1:7790-9426 GCF_000710305.1 Buceros rhinoceros silvestris | reverse complement strand
TGCTGAGCGTCTGGCGAGGAAAGACCGTTGCTCTGACCTCTGTTCATCTGGACCCAGCCAGAGGGAGCCTGGGCCTCTGCGACACAAGGAATTAAAGCTCTAATCATTTCTTTACTCCCAGATCAGAGCCTTAATCCAAATACTTTTAACACAGTTTGAAAAACATGAAAGTTAGGCTGCTGTCAGTGCTCACGCCCAATATTAGAGTCTACAAGGACTGAGGCAGACAAGTCTTTGCATCTTGTAGATGCTTGTTACAGTTCAACATTTCTCCAAGTAATCTGGACAATTTTATTGCTTGTATGAGAACTGGAAATGACTGCTTACAGCTTTACTCTCCCGGATTTATCTATCAAGTAGTCTGGAAAGCCCAGGAGACACAAGGATGCAAGAAGACACCTCTGTTCCACACCGAAGCTGCAGACCGTTTCCTCCTTCCAACACCTCTTAGCTTACAGCTGCAACTACCGCAACCTGCCCAGAAGTTCTAATCTGTTCTCATTTTTTAAGTGCTCCTTGTCACCTGGTGAGGAGCTAAATGCCTTCACTTCAAGAAGACATTCTATCACCTCTCAGCCCTTGCACAAGCAGTGTCTAGCCCTCGACCGTAGATGCCATGCGAACGTGATGCAGTCGAGGACAAGGTAAGAACTCCGTCTCAGCAGCACTCCTCCCCGTGAACGCTCGGGTGACGCGTTCAGCGTATTGCACAGCCTGCACGTGGAAAAGAAAGCGTGGCTCTCCATTTGCCACCAGTAAGATTTTGGGTTGATCAAATACACCTTCTTCATAAGGGGGTTTCAAATAGCCGATTTATACATCTCTCATACCGCAACCAACCATTAATACAGACAGAATAACACATCCCTGGAATACTGTTTGAAAAACACTTTCTCATTTATTATTGGGAAATTTGACCTCAGAACAAGTGTTAACACTGCCTTGATGATTTGTAAAGCTATTCAAGCCATGAAGTACATCTGCATGCTGAGTATATTTCAAATACTGTGCTTCTGTTTTCATTTTCAAAATGTTTTTATTTATACACTACTATTTGACCTGTGAATATTCCAAGTTTATATAGAGCCAGCTGTTCTAAATCCTGGTCATATGAGCATCCATGCAAAACATCAGGTGATATCACCGGGTATTTTTAAGGGGAAAGTTCACAGGAAAGCAGTTATGTATTCATGTGATTACACCACATTGGATCAAAACAGTCATGTCTAGCTCTCTGAAAATACAGCTCCTGTTTTAGTTAGCAGAACACTTCAGCTCTGTCTACATTATCTTTTTTGCCAAAGATTCCCACTGTTCCTGCCACTGATTCAATTCTGTCATTGTGCCATGATGAACACTGCAACGTAAAACAAAAAGAGCTGCAGGCAGCACTGTCAAAGTCGTTGTACCCTTAAAAAGAAAACACCTAGCTCTCTGAAAATACAGCTCCTGTTTTAGTTAGCAGAACACTTCAGCTCTGTCTACATTATCTTTTTTGCCAAAGATTCCCACTGTTCCTGCCACTGATTCAATTCTGTCATTGTGCCATGATGAACACTGCAACGTAAAACAAAAAGAGCTGCAGGCAGCACTGTCAAAGTCGTTGTACCCTTAAAAAGAAAACACGGAATATCTC
>NW_010420423.1:7238-7632 GCF_000710305.1 Buceros rhinoceros silvestris | reverse complement strand
AAAAACCACCCCAAAAACCTACAAACTCTACAAGCCTGTTTCTCAGCCTGGGAGCCGAAGAAATCCAAGTTCAGGAAATACTGGCCCTGAGCCAAAGCAGGTTTTAGCAACTGAAGTCCAGCACAATGTATTAAACACCCCTGCAATCTCACAGGGGCTCAGTCCCTCGCATTAAGCTTTTCTCTCCTGCAACAGCCCTGCAGCAGCTATGGCCCCTTGCCCTTCCCAGCCACCACCTCGGGAACCCACTTCGGGTGCAAAGCACTGGGCCGCACGGAGAGAGCGCCTCTTCAGAGTGGTGGTGCCAGCAAGCCCTGCTGCAAGCACCACAGGCTGGCCAGGCCCCCCTCATCCTCTGCCGGCCATGGCTGGGAAAAAGGCGGAAAGAAACAAC
>NW_010420423.1:0-7070 GCF_000710305.1 Buceros rhinoceros silvestris | reverse complement strand
GAACAGTTTTCACGTGCGTCCCCTCGTCCTCAGCGTATCCCGGCTGGAGAATCCCAGTCCCAAATGCCCTCTTCACACTTATAATCACAGCTGGTTTGGGCTGGAAAGGACCTTCAAAAATCATCCAGTTCAACACCCCTGCCATGGGTAGGGACATCGTTCACTAGATCAGGTCCCTCAAAGCCCTGTCCAACTTGACTTTGAACACCTAAAAGGATGGGGCACCCACAGCTTCTCTGGGCAACATGTTCCAGTGTCTCCCCACTCCCACAGTAAAAATTTTCTTCCCTATATCCAATCCAAACCTACCCTCTTTCAGTTTAAAACTATTGCCACATCAGAGAACCTAAGCGCGACCCAACACCAGCCCACTAGAATCAGGCGTATAGAAGCCTTCCTGGCCCTTAACTCAGTCGTCCAGGCCCTGGAGACTGAAGCCTGCTAAAACAAACAGGAATCTCTCCCTACGAGCCACTCTCCCATCTAGACAGCAGCATTTGCTCTCTATTGATTTCTCATCGCTATATAAATGGTCAAACGGAAACGCTAAACAGTTAGTGTGTGGACTGTACTTAAGAGTACAGCAGAAACACATATGAGACTGTTTATGTCCTACGTAACTCATACCTCTCACTAATCCCCAAGTTAGCAATGAGGCAGGATGACTTAAGAAGAATCATGTCTCCACGACATGAAAAGTCTAAACACCACCTTCCTTCCTCCTAAATCACAAACACAACTTAGAAGTTTATATTTAAAATGACAAGAGAGAGCGTCACCACCCTGATGCGCCAGGCTAGACCCAGCAAGAACCAGCAGCTCCTCGGCAGAGGTGTAAGCCTGCGGCAAGAAGTCCCTGCAGGAGTTCAGCACAAGACAGAGGTGCCCAGGGGATTTCCTGATGAAGCCACATTCAGCTGGAAGAACCTGACAAAAGAAAACCTTTTTATAAGATGCGGTTTAGTTTCAACTTTGTTTGAGGAAAAGAACTAGGAAGCGCTGATTTTTTTTTTTCACCAAAAAATCCAAACAAACCAGCCCTGCACCTGCGTTTGTATTTCAAAACATGGCTTCTTAATTATTTACAGAAACAAAATTTTACACAAATCAATCAAGACTGCTTTGGTAATACTTCCTCCAATCATGATCACTTTTCATTGTTGCTGCTGCATGTAAGACTGCAATGTTCTGCCCCAATTTAAGACAGTGTAGATTTTCAAGCTTTCAGAAGCCAGAGAATAATCCTGCTAATACCACAGGGCCTGGTTCCAGTAGCTTGGTCCGCATGACACTTAGTCCTGGATAAACTGCTTACACAAATGTCACCCTCCCACTCATTTCAGCAGTGCAGGTGTGGAACCGCAGCTTCTCCAGGAGCCATGCATCTTCCAGGGCTTGTGGCCAAAGGCAGAAGGATGACTGCAGTCCCTCGAATTCAGAGTCTAGAGGAGCTCAGTTCTTCTAGAAGATCATTTGCCTTCCCTTTAGTCATGTCTTCAGGCAGCTGCACACTACAGGCAGCTCCCAAGCAAGGACTTCTTCAAGAAGGTGACATAAATGAGGACCTTGAGCTGCATCAGTTGAACAGCAAACTCGAGGCTTCTCTCCAACACTTGGGATCTGTCTTGGCATCAAAGCCTAATGTACAAGGCTTGGCAGAAGTCAGTAAATTCATTCCCATCACCAGCCTCATGATTTCTAATACTGGCCTGCTCTGGACACACGTGGAGGATGCTGCTCGCATGCCGAGAGCACGAGGCTGCACACGGCCAGCTGGCAGCACAGCCGGACTCGCAGCATCACACACTTCAGTTATTCCCTCTGAGTAGATGTCCTGACCTTTACAACATGCGGCCAAGAGTATAAACAGATGGGATGACGGGATGACAGTATGAATGGTACGGTCCCGTCAATATAATCACGCAACGTCCCTGATACATCTTGGTTGCCTAATTTCATATCCCCTGACGGCAAGCACAATACCGGCAAAAAGACAGGTGGGCTGATCAAATCCTTCAGAAGACAAAATTCACCTGCTTTAGAACAGCACATGAGGATGCTGGAGCCCTGGTCCCCTCCTGTGAAAAGCCATGCAGAGCGACGGCATACTGCTTGCACCTAACTTGCCATGGATTTGTGCAAGATCGTTCCTAGAAGGAAATCTGGTAGGTGACAGTTGCCAAAAAGATGAAAAGCCCATTTGGAAGACATCACTTCTGTAAGCTGCTGCTTTAGAGACAAGATGAGAGAGAGTGTTTGTACAGCAAGCCCTGCCCTGTCCCCCTGCCCTCTGAGCAGCCCACCCACACTGGAAGGGGGCACTCTTGCCCCAGAAAATACTTGAAGTCTTGCTGGGAAGAGGGGGATTGTCTGGGGTTTTGATATCTGAAAATAAAAGAGGCTTTTCACCACGGTCCCAACTCAAATCACGTGGAAAAGCTTCGGGACTGCCTGGCGAACAGCTGGGTTTCCCCTCATCCTTCTGCCTGAAGTCCTCCTGGAGACTTGCGGGTCTTGTGATGAAGGGGAAAACCCTCTCTCCAGAAGGACAGAGGTGTGGCGAATCCATGCTGTCAGCCTGCTGTGAAAAGACAGGACACCATGGATAACTAGGTTCCACCCGCCACGAGCACACTGCACAGTCCTTATCTCTGGGGGCTGGCTGGGCGCAGACTCCCCCAGTGCAGCTGTCCAGCTGTCAACAGCCCCAGGTTTGAGTCACAGCAGAAACCCACAGAGACTGTCATTGCATTCCTTGTTTTCTCTTCTGGGAAGTACATGGCTTTTCTTCCCTTGGCGTGGATGCCAGAAGAGGAGGGCATGTGTGAGGACCAGCAAAGCTCCTTCCCCGTTCTGACACAGGATCGCTCCACAGCA
Organism: Buceros rhinoceros silvestris; assembly: GCF_000710305.1. Classification (NCBI taxonomy): domain Eukaryota; kingdom Metazoa; phylum Chordata; class Aves; order Bucerotiformes; family Bucerotidae; genus Buceros; species Buceros rhinoceros. The sequence continues at coordinate 4,193 of NW_010420423.1, read as the reverse complement.
CCCTTCATGTTACACAGGGAATAATTCCGGCCACTGTTAAAGCCACAAAGTCTTTGAGAATCTTGTTTCTGCTGCTGTGAGTAGCACACACTGCTCTCCGAAGACATCACTCGGTGAAAGAGGGGCTGGACAGCAGCTTCCCTCCACATCAGCACTGGTGCGCCAGAGTAGAGCAGGGAGACTTGAGCTCTGCCACAGCCCCTGCCGTAGTCTCCTCACCTCCCTGCACTGACGGAGAAGGGCTTTGTTGCGAGGAACCCTGTATGTCTCTCACTAAAATAGCCTTGGCAGAAAAAAATAGGGACCCTTACCCGAGTCCAGATGTCAAACCAGCATCGATGCCTCAAAGACAAATCTCCACACCAACCCTGGCTTGTTTTGCAAGGAGAAAGAATAGATGACCACATCTGGTGCCATGAGGGAGGTACATGAGTCAAACAGGAAGTGTTAATAGATGTTCTTGTCCCAGCAGTGCTGCATCAAGACACGTAGCCAGTACTACGTTTACATCAAGGATGTTCCTACAAGAAGAGCTGGACAGTTTCACAAGGACACCCGTTGGCTGACAATGCCCCTGCCCTAGATCCCACCCCTGCCGTACAGCCATTCCCCAGGCACATAAGTCTTAGTCTGATAAATCCCAAACAGAGAGGTCTAAAACGCAGATGTTTCCATCTGCACTAGATCTATCTCCAGACTTCCTGCACGGGAAATGGAAAGAAACAGTCAAGTTTTGGGTGCCTCATTCTAGTGAAGACACCTGAAATAGGCACTTTGAGGATCATCTTCCCAAAACAGGGATCTGGTTTACCATTGGTAGATATTTGCTGTCAAATTCTTTTTTGGTATCTAACCTGATAAATGAAATTTAGATAATAAATTATCTGACCTGGTTCAAAGCTTGTATGTGTTTTTACTTGTAATGGTAACAAACACTTGTTTCTACTCCCTGATACTGCTCTTCAAGTGCTTTATAAAACAAAGTGCTGGAGACTCTGGACACGCGAAGCTCCCCCACAGTCAGTCCCTCTGGGAATCATCGCCCACACCTTGCAAGTCTATCCTGCAGCACAGGCATTGCTAGGCAGGTGAGACAAACCCCAGACTCTAAACTTTGAAGACTAATGTTTCTTATCCTCCCTGTAAGACAGCAACTTCCTGTGTCTGGAGAACCTCCATGACCCTCAAGAAATAGCAGGCACTTTGATCCACCACTGCTTTTGATACTAAGGAAAGCCCCTTTCAAATTTAAGGAATCGTTGGTTAGGTTTTCTGGGGACTTGGGGTGGTATGTAATTTTTTTTTTTTTTTTTTTAAGAAAAAAAAAACCTATCCCCCAGGATGTCACCTCCGAGCCTGGGACAAGCCTTCTCTGCCTGAATAATTCGAGACCTCACCCAAGTCCCTCAGCTTTGCAAGACATCAACAAGGAGAACTTGTACCCTAAGCACACATGGAAACAGAGCCTTCCCCAGAAAGAAAACCCATCTGTGCTATCCTCAGGCCGAAGGAATGTTGGTCAGGAAGGGCTGGAGCACTGCACGTTTAATTCAGCAGTCACTACAAGCTACTGACTCTTTCTGGGCTACAGAGCTAGAAAAAATAAATGCCCTTTCAGAAGAAGGTCAATACCTGCACACTTTGAGAGCAAAACAAAGCACAGCTGACCCAGATGGTGCTCTGCAGCACAATCTGATGAATCACCAAGTGGTCTCCTGGTTCTGGGCTGCAGCAGAAGCAATCTCAGCATCTCACCCCCACGTGGACAGCCACAGGTGTCTCCAGGGCAATGTGCACCAGGTACAGCCCAGTCACACTGTACGCTCCTGATCCTGAGAGGACGGCAAGGGCCCCTCATCTCCTTGGCAGCTGACTCTTCAACAATGGAAAGGGAAGTCTTTAAGGCTGAACACAGACAAAGCTCTTCAGAAGCTGTTTTCAACCAAGCAGAAGTTATCATAGGTCCGATCACACACAGAAAACGCTAAATAATAGTAATTCCGGCAGCATCTGCTTCCAAGGAGACTGCAGCTGTGGGTTTTCAGGTTGGCTGGCACACACTTTACTGGAACAGGCAGTGCCCTTGCAACCTCACCATCTTCTGCTGCATTTTCTAGACTACATCTGACAATCTGCTTTGTCAGATCGCCAGTAAATATCAATACACACATGAAAGATCCCCCAAAATACCCGACACGTCAGAGGAGCTACAGAAAACAGCCGAACAGCTGTTTGGTTTCAGCCCATGGATTTGCCAACACTCTGGTAACAATCAATCGTGGCAAATGACATTATGGTTTATGACTCGGAACTTGGAAGTTGATGAGAAATTTCTGCAGTTGATTCATACTTCCTGAGACTCATAACCAGCATTTCAGTTGTACTATTTTACCACATTACATGAATAATTTTCCTTGTTGTTACATAAGTGTCTAGAACCAAATTATCAGAACTGAATCATATGGTTTTGTTGTTTGGTTTTTTGTGGGGGTTTTTTTGGTTTTTTTTTTTCTTTTTGAAAAGAAGCACTTTCAGGTCTACTGTCTAATACCACTTTCCTGGTGTTTTACAAAGCAGGTGGCTAAACACCTTCTAAAACACCCCATGCTCACATTTCTCCCCAAAATCGCTCCTCTGGAAACCATGCAGCCCCTTTCAAGCACCTTACTCCACATCCTTTAAATCAAACGTACTACAGGGATTGCTTACAGTCAGCCGCAGTCGACACCATGTTTCTTAAATTCACAGCTCCAAGTATAGACCCTAAAAGTCCCCAAGGCAAAGAACAGAGACAGCAGCAGCAGCTCTATGTATTCACAGGACTGAGCAGTTTGGGGAGGCTGGAAGGAAAGAAGCACAGAAGCAGTTTCCCTTTGGGCTCAAAACCTGTTCAGTATTCCCCCCTCTCAGGGTTTGAGCCAGACACAGACCACGCTGGCTTCACTGACAGAATGTCAGGATGTCTCAACCAAAAGCATCAGAGCTTTGAGTTACCAGCAGCCCTGAAACATCCGCAAGCTAATCTGAAATAAGGAGGCTGAGAGCCTGGCAGGTAGGTGCACATGCTGTGTTGGAGCCCACAGGCTCTGCGCCGCGGTGAGGACTGAGCACCCCCGGGCTGAGCAACTCGGCTGTGCTGGCAAGAGCTGCCGGCACCCCACTTCATTGCAGACAGACCCTTTTTGAGTGCAAGGGGGGCACTTCTAACCCACCACAGAATTTCCACCAGCAGCTCTCATCCTAAACACGCACACTGAAGTACAAAGCTATTGAACGCATCTACCAGTGCTGGTAGTTCAGAGAAAATTCCCCACTGCAGCAACACATCACTGCTCTAGGTGAGGAAACACACAAGAATTTGTATGGTTTTTAAAACAAGACAAGATGTTCACAGGTATCCTTGTTCTGGCTCGCAGCTTTAGCAAAAACACAGCTTTCAGCCAACCACCGAAGACACTTGAGCTTCCCAGGAATTCCCACACCCCCCACCCAAAAAAAAAAAAAAGAACTGCAATTTGCCAACTGAAATATTTTCATTCTCCACATTAGGCTGAATCTAATTATGCCATTTCCTTATAATTGTAATCTAGTATTTAGGGCTCCTTCAAGTGAAAAGCTTAATGGCTTTCCCACTGCAATGCCCACCTCAGAGCCCTTCTCATTGGTGTCGTGCCGACAGCATGATTTGTTTGCAGAGCAAGCTAAGATCTAATAGTAATTATTTCAAGACTTCCACCTGATACAGATTCTTGTGTCCTCAGGCTTAACCACCATAAAGTCCTACATGGAGTCATGTATTCATCACCACACCAGCTCAGATGTGCTTAAATGAAAAAGGAGGCAGGTAGAACAGGGCGGCGTGGGACAATGCTGTGCTCCAGCCCCAAAGGCACCTGTGTCCTGCTGGACCCTGCATGGCGCGAACGCAACCTGAGCTTCGGCACAGCACTGATCCTGCTGCCCAGGAACCGGAGCACAAGTAGTTTAATCTGGAACGATGGGCTCTGACCGCTATTGCCATATCAAGAACAAAAAGGCTGTAAAACAAAAATAATACTTTTTTTTCCCCCACCCACGCCCCTCAGGTTATGCGTTCTGCAGCACCTTTCGGAGGGGCGTTTGTTGGTTTGGGGGGCTTTTTTACCGTTAGCAAGAGGGAGATGTTGCCCTTCGCCGAAGCGGGCTGCCCTCCT
>NW_010420422.1:95790-100906 GCF_000710305.1 Buceros rhinoceros silvestris | reverse complement strand
GCAAAATGCCCCCCTTCTCAAACCGCAACACGCGCCAGGAAGATACACCCTTAAAATTTGCAGGAGAGGTTTCCAGCTGATGTGAAATGTCACAGCTCCACTGACTTCAAACAGAGCTGTGCCACTGGATCCTAGCTGAGAATGTGCTCGGCAAGCCGTTGGCTATCCAGCAGGTGGACTTACTCAGACAAAGCATTCTTGTCATCCGTTCGGTTTGCTCTGAAGAATATATGGAAATACATGTTCTTACAAGCATGAATTCATAGCTGAACTGCTGAAACGAAGCACTGAGTTCAGCACAGGTCCCTCCATCAGAAATGATATCACTGGGAACACGTCACAAAACCAGCTCCTCCTGGTCTCCTCTCAGAAGAGGGACCAACTGAAGAGGTAAGAGGCAGTGGGAGAAAACAAGGGGAAAAAGATTAGCATTTTCAGAAAGATCTTTTTTCTCTAGAAATATCGGACGTAAAAAGAAAAATGGATTAACTGTCATCAGTACTATAAACATAAAAGGGTAAGAGATACAGCCCTGTGAAAGGTAAGATGTTAGGAGAGTATGTGCTTGGGCTACTTAAACAGCACTTTTAAAGCATAGTTATCAATCAAAAAAATTAACATTCAAGATAAAATGTTTCTATCTAATATTGTTCTTAATAATGTCTAAAATTGTCGAAGCGCAATTTTTTCATGGAGATTCATGGAAATAAAAAAATAATCCATTTTCTCGGTTTATTTCCTGCACTTTGTGGTACAACATGCTTAGCTCTTCTCCACATGTAGTCACTTTGGCACCAGTCCCATGAAACTTATTTAGCTAAAAGCAGGCAAAAGCGTGATGCTGTTTACAGTTGTACGAAGGTGTAGGTACTTCAGAGAGAACATACAGTAACTAAGAGGCCGTGCTGGGCCATGGAGAAATATCTGTACAGTGGCCGTTATGTTTAGAGTGGGAATTATTGGTAGGTTTTTAATCATGAGAGGAGAAACATCCTGGAGCTGCCTTCCGTTTGGAGTATCAGAAGGAAAACCTTGCCTGCTTTGAAGATGGAATTACGTTTGTGAAAAGGAGAACACCATACCTGCAACGGAATAAGATTTGAACCTGTTTGATATTTTTGTGTTTCAAGGCATTGGCACGGTTAGATCCATGCCTTTACAAAGAGCATCACGTTAGGAACTCTGAACATCCCAGGGGAGCCAAGCAGATCAAAACCTCAAATTTCCCTTTTTGTGGTTAAACACAGACTTTACCACAAGATTTATTGTGCCCTGAAACAAATGGGAATGAACTTTAAGATATACAGCTGCACAAAACTCATGACTGTGTCAATTCTCCATTGCCTAAACAAAACAAAACGCACAGCCCGTGTTAACTGGGCATTAGCCGGACTGCCCAAGGCCTGCTGCTGTCGTCCCAAGAACCAGAGCTACCTGAGAGCCAAAGCTCCCATCGGGAGTCTTCCAAACGCTTGCCCAGTTTACGCAGAGGAGCTGGGGATAAAGTCAGAGTTCCCAGGACTTTCGGGCACCTGGCACTTCTGCGTGATGAGGCTGCACAGATGCACGATTCCTGGCCCTTGCAGCCCAAACTGTAGATCTGCTTCAGTACCGCAGCTCCAGGAAACCTGGCGGCTTACCAGGTGGGTTTGTTAGAAAGCAAACTGGTTTCCAGTAGATGGGACTGCAGACAGCAGAAAAGTATTCCAATTGCAGCTAGTCAGCATGTTTTGAAGAAACACTGGTGATTCTTGAATTCTTGACTATCTGCAGCTTATTTCAACTGAACAGTAAATTGCTCCAAGAATACTTGCAAATTTTATGGTAAATGCAAAACAAATATTAAGCATAAAAAGAGAACTAGAAGATGACGTAGCGGTGACTAGAATACAGACTGATATATGCAGCCTCATCTCTAACACCCCTGACGCTTCACCCACAATTTCTACGGTCATAGAATGCCCCGGTTATACATTCGTCTGCCTGGTAACTCAGAAAGGTTTGCTTAGCACTGTGCACTCTTGAGTAAAAACTACTACTAATTAAGATAATTGAGTAATTTGAATTTGATATGGAATTTGGTACTCTGTATATTTGGGTTTGCTTGGCAATAAATTAGTCAAATATTTAAAATTAATAAATTCTGAATATTGTATATATCTCTAATTTCAAGTAAATTACTTGCAAATACAATTATCGCTTCAATTAAAGTACAGGAATTGAGTTTAATAAAAGATTTTTCAATGCTGATCTTCAATCTGTCCTGATTCTTTTGTCCAAACCTGTAATAACTTGTTTTATCTTCAGCCGCAGCTTTCTTTGGTTTTTATCAATGACCAGTACAACATCTTTCTAATTTAATATGGCAAACCTAAAAACTTCTGTGAAGTCAGATGCAGGGACTTCCAACGTACCCAGCATCTTACTCCAGTGTGAGGCCCAGATGCTGGAAGAATGTTTAAAGGGAATTCTCCAGGTGGTTTGGTACATGAGATCAGAGAATATACCCATACATCACTTCTGGATTGCAATCTTTTGGCAGATGCGTCTGGCCACATAGAGACACTTCCAGGCATGCGGTCTATTCAAGACCAAGCAGTCCTTTCTAACAGAGCTAGCTTTTGCCTTCCAGTCCTCTCAGATTTTTAACTGACGTTGCTTAAATCCATATAGATGTGTATTTTCAGAAATATATCAGCAAATCATTTATCTCAATATTGTGTGTAATGGAATACATGATAGCATATTAATACATGCAATTCTCTGCTAAAATTCATTATTTACACAATTTTTCGCCCAGGTAGCACAGTTTCTTCATTTTATTCATTCAATTTATTGCCTAAATTAAGTTACTTTAATGAACAAGTTAGACATAAACAAAGTGTTTTGATTTATACTTTCCATAGCCGCTGTCTTCATCTCTACTTTTAAAAATGGCACGGACTAAGTGAAGCAAGTTAGGCACATCTCTGTCATAATTTTTCTAAGGCTCAAACTGCTGAGCATATTAGTTACCTGTTGAAAACCTCAGGAGAGAGCGACCACAAAATCAGAGACCCAGGATGAATGTGTAGGAAGCCATGAAGGAAAGCCCAAGACACGCAGAATGAGGTGGAGATGCCAGGGAAGCCCAGTGCCTGTTGCTCGGGACCCTGCTAGTGAAGTGACTGGCAGCAAGGGTGTTGGGACTGCGTTCGCTGAAACGCAGCACGCTAGCTTGTCATGGGCCCATGGAGGCATCTTCCCAAGCACCCGCACTTGGGAGCCTGAGCCTCGCTCCAGACTCACAGCAAAGTTTGCCTCCAGACAATCACAGGAACAGAACAGAAAAGTCAGAAAGCGGAAAGTCTCAGCCAAAATCTAAATGAAAAAGGCAAGAAAGGGACAAAAGAGAATTCCAGGCAAAACATCCACCACATGCCACTGAATATAAATATAGCACAGAGAGACGTGGCAGCCTTGATTGTCGGAGTCCTCCATAGATGAGTCTGACCCCAGTCTCCATATTTTCCTCCACCTTTTAAATAATTTAATGAAAATAAAATTTACCCTGGAAGAAAATTCACTGTTCAACTTCCACAGCAGAGGCCTTTCCACGATTACACTTCTGAGCTCTTTTAATTGCAGAGGAGCCAGATCAATAACATCAACAGTTCTAATAGCTACGAAGCAACAGGATACGACCAAGGGGAAGAGGTAGTATCTGTGTTACAAAATAAGCTAAGCAGGGAAGTTCTCTGAAAACAGTTAACCTAAGGAAGAGCAAAAATCTGGATTTAGGCTTCGATTTTTTTCTTTTTCTCCTATCTGAAAACCATAGAAGAAACCCTTTTGTGCCTGAAGTGCTAGCAATATTTGCCAGGAGCAATTCTAAAGGGTGTATGTCTGGAAAGATCTTTAGTAACACATTGTTTCCTAATTTCCTAATACTTTTACCACCTAGGTCAGCACTGAAGAATTTCAATTCTGGTCAGAGACCAGCACAGCTACGAGCAGATACTGCGTGGGAAACAGCCTCGTTCGTCAAGCTCTATGAGAAGTCACCCATTAGGTAAACCACCACCACCTTAGCCACAATTTTGAAGGGAGATGAGGATTACCACATCCAAGGTGAATGTGCTGGGCAGTTACCGATTCTTTTCTGCACACATCATTAATGTCACCTGGTTATTCTCACAGAAAGCATTAACTGACTTTTCCAGTGGTTAGCTCGCGGCTCTCAGGAAAACGTAAGATCTTTTGGCATTCGGTACGGTAGTTATTACGTTATTAGGAATAACAAATGCAGTAATTTCAGTCATGGCAATTTAAAAGAAATGTCTAGAAGGATAATGTTATTTCTCATGCTTGTATGTCGAACAGTAAAGGCATACCAACACATTCATCGTGGTCTGAAGAGTTTTGTACGTCAGTGCCATGGTGTAGACTCCTAACTACAGAGACCAAGCAAGCAAGCTCCAGGTCCAGGATGAGGGTTGCGTTTCAACTGATTGCATATTTTGGTAGTGTTTTCATCAGAGAATGTCTTCAACTTTATATACAAGCTTAAACGTATGCCAGCAAGAACATATCACAAACATTTCACTCCCACACTGCTTTAGTTTTGGAGATTTGTCAAATATTAATCACCCCTTTTTTCCCCCTCTCATTCTTTAAGCAAAACAAGGGAATAATCAAATGACGTACGAATACAAATGTATACACTTCTATTCAATCCAAAGCAAGAACAGGAGACTGAATGGGTCATAAATAATTTTACCTGTTCCATATTCCATGAAGTTAAACCTGAGTAGCTCAGAAGGAGCTGGCCGCAGCTGCCTCTTATGAAACTGCAATATATTTGGTAATTTAGGTCAAAATATCTTCAGGCACAGATTAAATCCAAACACAGGGACATACATCATTTAAGTTTGTCTTTAATCTTCCACACTGCTTCCATGCCTCCGTAATACTGCAGTGAAAGAATCTGGAGCCTCTCTGTATAATACCTGCGAAAGACCTTGAGGAAGCCAAAATAATAGGAAATTTTATGCCTTGATATTAACTATAAATCAGTGCACACAAGAGAGAGACATTTTCCAGTAATAAGCGGGCACAAAAGCATGACTTCAGCAGG
>NW_010420422.1:82122-95693 GCF_000710305.1 Buceros rhinoceros silvestris | reverse complement strand
CCAAATGAAGAGGATGAAAGTTATAATGGTGCTTCATAATCAACACAGCTGTGCAATAATTTGATTTTCATTATCCTGATGCTATTTAGACATGCCCTGCATATTGAGCATCCAGCACAGTACCTAATTATTGATTAGTTATAAACCATTTGTGTTTTATGCTTATTTCATCTGGCAATAATTATCATACATTTGCACTAATTAATTCATCATCTTTTATTACTGGAGCTGAAAGGTAACTAGCACTAAACTCCAGAAAGGGCATTCAGAAGAAAAGTTGGAAGCCCTGTAAAGCAATAGCATTATAGACAATGTAATACTACAATAATGATCTTTGCTTTTTTAATATATTTTTACAAAATAAATAAGGCCAAATCATTTCCTAGCTAAAATTTACTTGAAATTACTAGTTAATTGCTCCCTAAAGCATGCTGAAGTGCAAACCAGCAAATACACTGATGAGACCTATCACTGAGTGTTTGATCGACCTATCATTCAGTGTTACTGTTAATTTTTTTTCATGAAGATCTGCAAAACTATTGGTCGTCTTGAAATACATTCTAGAAATTGTGCAGAATATTGTCTGGCTTTGGGAGCAGAAGTTCTTGCACTACACATCTCATACCACAGCGTATTGAAAACTCTACAAAATTAAGCAGTATAACATTCTGTGAACTGAAGCTTGTTCTCTGAATAGAAATAAGAAAGCTTGATGGATGGCTTCATCGGCTAGAAATACAATTAACACGCAGTACCGCTATAAAAACACTGCGCAACTCTGCGTGCTGCAGACAGCCCTTAGCCAGAGCCAGGCACCAGAGCGGTGGACACACACCAGCATGGCATCGCCACTAAGCCTTATCAAGAGACACAACACACTAAACAGCATCACTAGCGTGGTTCTCTTTGCAAAACCTGTGCTCGTAACTAAGTGGTGCTGCGATGTGGTGAGGTACACACTGGCCTACAGCTATGCTGAAGATGCACGATGCTCCACCGCGCCTTGTGAATACATCTGAAAGGGATTGAATGGGCAGCAATAAAAAGACCAGAAGGTACACAGAAGTATTTGGACTTCTCCCCTTTGACTACCTACATAATATGACGGAAAAACATGTGCAAAGAGCCACCTGCTCTTCCAGAGGCGTAGAGGACCATTCCTTACTCCAGTAAATCGTACTTACCTTGTTACGCGAGAGGGATGCACACCGAATTGGAAGAGCCTGCTTTACTGAAGTGAGGGAAAGGCAGTTTCAGACCACTGAGGCTGGTGGCTTTATGAGTGACCAGTAAGAACTTGTGGTGGTGAGAAAAAGTGAACAAACAAGTTTCACTTTATCAAACTCGCATAGTCCTGGCATATGTTCTCCTACTTTTATATCAACTTTATTCTCCGCACATCTGCCAGGCAGATTGTGGTGTTCTTAAGCACAGGAAAGCAAATAAATTACAAGAATTTTGTATAAAACCTTAACACTCCAGAAACAGCAAGCAATTCTTTTCATGCTTAAATTTGATCTTTGGGGAGCAATAGGATAAACTCTCACAGAACAGCCTGATAACAACAAACAGAGCCCTTGAATAAATGGAATTTTGAAGATAAGACTGACAGAAAAGCTGAAAATCATACAGCAAAATGCTACTGAATAAATATCAAAGCACTTGATATATCCTCAGAGCAATATACATCACAACAATATACACTTTCATTTTTTGTTTTGAATTTGGCAGCTTCATCTGATTTAAGCATGTTCCAAAGACTGTTTTAAGTCCCAAGGTTTGGTTGGATAATTTCGTATTTAGGATATTCAAAAGTATGCTTATGGTACCTCCTTTCTTGTGGGTGATGATATACTGGTGTTTTAAGCACACACAAACAAGGCAGCGATGAATAGATTGCTTAGGTCAAACAAGAAACGCGACTTAGTCATTTATTTTAGCCCTCATGATGTGAACGATGCTGCACATCTCTTACATACATCCACCTCCCTTTCTGCCATTTTTCTCCCTCTCAAATTATCCCTGACAAAAAGCTTCATTTAATACCTGACACCTGTTCATGTTCCACTGATTTCTCACTCTCCTTCCAGGCAGATCCCTCTTCTCGTTCTTCTCAATTTCAACTCCCCCACTAATGATTCCTCCAACAAAACTGCTGACACGCCAGGTTTATGTCCAGGCACAAGACAACGATCACCTCTTGAAAAACAGACCAAGCAGGAGTTAAACAGGATACCAAGTCCAGGAAACCTTACATGGCTCCATTGTAAGACTGTAAACAGAACATGTAAGGGGAAATAACTGTGTTTCCCATATTTGCAGATGTTCAAGTTCTGTAGCCAGACTAGGTGTCTAGTGTAATATTAAATATTTCCTTATAACATAAGCGTGTGCCAGAAAATACCGACACAATTCATAAAAACACCTGAAAAAAGGGGGTTGCAAATTATTCAGAACTTTCATCAGTCTCCTCAGAGCTGGTATTTTCTGTCTATTTTTCACCACACTAGAAAGATCCAGTGGGTCACACCCCCTGCAACACAAACACGATCACCCTGTCGTAGAGCGTTAATGACAATCAAAGCGTATTTTAGAATGACTGATAAATCCTTCATGTGATTATAGTCAGGAAGTTGATTTTCAGTAGCAGAAAGTCCACAGGAGAATGCGCACCTGGTGTTAGTCAGGCAAAGTTAAAATACAGACAACCACTATCCATTATTTTTCAACAGACACCCCAACAATAGCTGAAGGATAATTAGATTTTAGAGTAATTTTACTTTGCTTCAGAACTCTGCCCACATGTAACTGTGTTTCGCTAAATGCACGTGGAAAAACGCAGTAGAAAACAACTAGAGGAGTACGTACAGCATGACAAAGCAGCGCAGTAACGGGAGACACGTCACGTTATTGCCTTCATTTTTACATCTGAGCACATAAGTAGAAAATAGATTAATGCATAATCAAACAAGAAGTTTCTGACAGTTCCTCCCTAAAAGGGAGCCTAACCGAGCTGTAGGTACAAGCCCTTTCACACACAGCAGAGAGTTAACATACAAGGTCCTCTACGTTAACTCTCATGGTGCTGTCTTGCTCTGTAAAAAAAAAAAAAAACCAGACCAGACTTGACGGCCTGGAGTGGCTGAATTACATTTTCTGTTGACCCTCCTGCAACCTTGATTTCTCTCGCTAGATTCCCTGACACAACAGTTTCCGTGAAAGTGCTATATATACAAATCTAATAAGTAAAATTTTTAGAACCAGCGATTTGTTTGTTTTATAGTTTACTGAGGGAAAACCAAATGGGAAGCTGGTGACACGCTGTAAATTGAGTCACAATTTCTAAGCCATTACTAAAAAGTCAATAATAGTTAATGACTTGTTTGATGGCTAAATGTGAAGAGGAAAAGTCCAACGAGTTGAATGCTATAACAGATTGGTGTTAACTCTATTAGCAAATATTTTTGCTGTTGAAAACTATCATTACCAAGTAAACAAGACAAACAGTACAGCTGTCCTAAGGCAGGATGAGAGACAGGGAATGTGTCCAGTCCTACAAATTAAATAAAAATTGCTGTGATACAATGCAGTTAAAATTTGCTGCTCTGCAGTGGAGAATTTCTCGCTATACCTACTGAGTAAATGGAAAGCATGATTACCCTAGTTTAAAAAAATCAAATATCCTCTCATCTTCCTTCCACTGTTTGATAATATACAACACATCATCGTTTTTAAATGGTACAACTAACCTGGGTCAAACTAACTCATCCCGTAGAAAATCCTCTAGTAGTGGTTCAGTCACAAGGAACCGGCATTACAAGTGTTTACGGAGTGCATTTACTGCTGGTATAATTTGGGACAGTATTTAAGCATGCCAGAATTCTAGGAACCCTGCATTCTGCCACCATCTTCTGCGTGTCGCTAAACCAAACAAAATACGTGCCTGTAGACGTACACTGCAAAGATAACTAAGGCACTCCTCGCTCAGCATTGTTTCTTTTATTGCGTGTGAAGAAATGTAAAACGAGGAATTAAAAAGGCGTAAAGCTGTTCAGAACACTTGTATAACAACAGCTAACGTTATTCCATTTACAGAAGCAGATGAACAGATCATACAAAGTGTGGACAAGGATTTCTCGAACCTCACTGTGTTCCTGAGGCACTGACTGATTCTGGTTCCAACCTCTTTCACACACGCAGCTGATGGGAAACAAAACGCAGCATACATGGCACAAGGATGTGGCCAACTCTGACGCTGCCTTTCCACCGCTTTCCTCACAACAATCAAGTTCTTTTGTTCCCCTTTTCCCCAGGCAACTACACCCAGGCTCCTTCATGTGCGTATTCTTAGAACTCGTCTGTAAATTGAAGCAATTCAATAGGATACTGGGGAAATTGTTCTTCACCTTCTCCTCACCCAGAGATTAAAGGCAGAAGTGCTTCAGAGCAAAGCAGTCACACCATTGTCCTGAGACACAGGGAAGTGCTGCCCAGCCACAACCCAGTCTGTCCTTTTGCCTTCAAAGAGGTGAGTAAGGATTTATTTTAATGCAACTGCAACCAGTCGGGCCTTGAGGTTCGTTAGCGATTGAGAAACAATCATGCAGTGTGTACCCAGCACAACATTATTTAAGAAGAGGGAACGAGAAGGTTGGTGTTTTACTACAGTTGCAAAGTCAAGCCTATTATAGATAGCTCTGTCAAATAAATTGTTATTAGAAAAATACTACACTCAAGGAGGAACTGAATACCAGTTATCCTGCTTGTAAGCCTGAATTTTTAAAATGTAATTTCCTGACACCTCAAAACATTTTTCAGAGTGAAGCTTTGGAGAGCGAAAGGCTTTGTGGAATTCAATTTGTGATCAGTCAGCACACTCACGGTGATTGCCTCCATTGTCATGCTACCTTCCCACCTGACAGCCTCCTGGGCTAAGCCACCCAATCTCCAAAGCTGGCTTGCTATCACAGAATTAATTACACATTAATTACGCATAAACTTGATCATTCTACACTCCATGAGGGATTATGAAATAATCGCTTCTCTTTTCCCTGGCCTCAAGGGGGGGAAAAAGAAAACCCACAAAATTTGTGAATTCCATTGCCGCACACAAAGGCTGTTCTGGGAGAGGTGGAGCACTCCCAGGACCGCAGGATGCACACGGTGGGTATCTGGCTTCACAGACAAAAGAGAATTACCAGCAGCTTTACAACTGCCCTTTCTGGTCCCGTTCTCTGCTGGAAGGTCCATTGATACGTTGTAGGGGAGAAGACAGCTACACACTAACATGAGCTTATTGCATGTAATGAATAATGAAGACTAGAACGTAGGTTAACTTGGTTAAAATGACAAAAAGTAGCTCTCCAGTTTCCTAACTGCAGGACAATACTCTGGAAAATATTACAGAAACGTCCAGTTTAGCATCTTTGGGATCAGAAACAGGAGGCTTCATCTTCCTTTAAGATATGTGGGTTTAGACATTTTAAATAGAGGGTTCCAAAAACAATGGGATTTTTTAATTATTATTATTATTGTAATAAAATAGTTCCTTTTTTCTTTGGCAAGGTATTTTTATGAAAATTCAAATGGTATCGTAGTATCATCAGATTACACATTTCAGCATAATAGTTTAGTGAATTTACCTTACCTAGAAAAAAAAAAAAGTTAAATATTTCTATTGTGGTAGGATGAAAGGAGTTGTTATCCTTTTAGAAAAGTATTATTCCAAGAGCAATTATTTATTACTTTAAGCAAAGATTTAACCAAATTTAAGCTAAAAAACCTACACTTTTTGTTTAGTACTTTTGTAGCATCCACTAGGTTTGTTTGGGGTATTTTTCCTTAGACTTAGCTGGTTATTTAAGATTGAAGGCTAAAAGCTTGTTTTATGCAACTTTTATTAACTGAAAAACATTCCTAATTCACACAACCCGTTCTACACTACGTGAAAGCGCAGTTGTTGACTGTGCCATTGCAAGTTTATCATCCTGTTCAAAGTTAGTGGGGTAATTGCTCCTGGGCCGTTGCTTTTTTAAACCTAATATAGGCCCATAGTGTAATTAACTGTGTGCAATTCAAAGAAGCCCAAGAGAATTCTTAGAGCTTCAGGATTATGGGCATAAGTTTGTCGACAAACTAGAATTAAGTAATGTGATATATCCGGGAGAAAAAATATTTATTTGCAGCAAGATAGCAGAGAAAGAGGATGGATTCTTCTCACAGGTAAAACCAAGAGTGTATACAGTACATCTTGAGGGCCAGGTTATTTTGAAGACGTTACTGCAGGCAGAAAAAAGGAAAATGTTAAAAATTAATACAACTCAATTTTACTATCAGTCTCCAGCTGCCCTTGCCAAGGCCTTATTTGGACCCAATACTTAGAGCTGACACTAGGTTCTGCCTGGCACTAGAGGAACCTCACCCAGCTTGTCAGAAGAGAAAAAAAATGCAACATTAATCCCAAGAAGTGCTGAGAAGGGATAGAGTTCCCATGCCTGTCTTCACAGATGGATTCACTTGGTAGTCTCATCTCAATTGCAAGACTACTCAAAATTAAATAGTGAAAATATTTTAAGCAAAAATTCATCTAGTCAGGTATAATACACAAATACATAATGAAAAGTACACATCGTCGGCAAGGGTTTTGTCTCCCTTAGCAATTTGCCAGCTACTGAAGCGCCTGTGTAATGTATTCAGCCTAACTTCTGGTCACAGGAGCAGACAGCAATCCTGAAATTGTCTAAACAAGGCAAAAAGCTTTGCAAATTTGACTCCAGTTTAAAGCTCATTTGCCAGGAGTAAAACATAAAAGACAGGCAGACAAATGGGTTTTTTCCAGCAAAAATTCAGCTGCAGTCCACTGTCCTGTGCAGCTCGGATGGCTAACTTCGGTGAAAAGCACAAACCATCGCGGCTTTGCCTCACTCCAACTAATTCAGGTCACCATCTTTTGTGCCCCACGCTCAGAGCCAGCAGAACATTTTATTCCACAGACAAGCAGTGTCGCCCTCCTCCCCTCTGTCCCTAGTTGCTCCAGTGACCAGACTTCCAAGCTTCTGGGAAGGTGAATACTCTGTCAGCTACAGTTCCACAATCCCATTTCCTGAGGGAGCACATTTAAGACAACAGGATTACTGAAATTAATAAATACTCTGAATAAGGTTTCCAGAATCTGGGCTTTTGCCTTTGCTTAAATACAATAAAATATGTGCTTCTGTGAGTCTTTTTACAACAATACAAGAATTACGTACCTTCCTCTTCCTCTGCAGGGCCAGGCATGAGTACAGAACACCTAAGTGAGAACGCACTAAGCTCTTGTAAGATTCCACAAGAGTAGCACAGCTCTCTTTCGCACATCCCTGGCACCAAGAATTACAGTTGTTTTAGCATCACTGGCAATGGTTACGTCTCTGTTGCAGGAGGAACTGTTTAAATAACACTGCACAAATGAGATTGTCATTCAGAATCTGTGAATAACTCCACTTACGGAGAGAGCAGTTGGCACCAACGAATTAAATGAGCATGTACAGAGCCATAATAAGGGCAAGTGTAGCGCAACGTCCTAGCGCATCGCAGGACTTTGTCCTTGAATTGTAAGAGCCTATTCCTGAGTGGATTGCTTCTTGGAGACACTGACAAGGAGGTCAACCAAGTCCACTTACTATTCTAAAACATGTCCTTACAAATACATTTACACTGGCGGGTTCAGCCTCGCTGAATCCCATGCTTGAATCAAATTAAATCACTTCAAACGTAAGCAGCCATTATCAGGAGTGTGTCTGCTTTCTGCTCAGCCTAGCCCCGCGTTAGAGCAGACAGGCATTCAGCGCAGGTTTAATCAAGGAAAGCTTATTAAACTGCAGGTTTGTGCTGTTTCCAGAGAAAATATAAAAATAGAAACATACTCTAGCTGTCAGTCAAGATGATTATTTTAATGCTGCCATTCAGTTTAAAAAAGTTCGAAGCAGCTGAGTTTAAAGACGTACACCCTGTGCATATTCACTATACTTCCGTACCTCGTTAACCTTTTGCGTTACACTAAGTTTAGCCTAAACTTCTGTACTCCGTGATTTAGCTACATTCTTCAGCGTCAGACACTGTCAGTGTCTTCAGTAATCTTGTCCATACAGTACTCACTCCACCCTACTGATTATTCTTGTTAATAAAGGTGAGGGTGGTTTGTTCACTTTGGGTTTTTTCCTAAGCGTTTCTTCAATGAACTAAGTTGGAATCTCGCAAGTCGATGTACCAGGAATAGCTGAGCTCTACACTTTGCTTTTTTAATCTGGAGGGAGAAGTGAGAATATTTGTCACTAGAATTAATAAGCAAGAGGTAGAAGACTGGGCTGAGGGGAAAAGCAGAAGCTCTGGCGTAGACAGCCATAGATGGTAGGAGACGAGCCAGTTGATGCGAATTAGCTTGCTTCCTTTCTTCTGCTTCCACCAGAAAAAAGATCAAGATACAGCCATGACTGAGCCATAACTTGTTCTGAGGTTTCCACCAGAAGAGCTGTAATTATCTGCCGTCACACCTACCCCCCAGGCAGACTGCAGGTTACGCCCCTGGGTGAGACGATCTGCACTTCAGTGGATACAGACTCAGTGTACTTGAATATTCCATATGGCCAGGGGTGTGGAAGAACAATCACCAAATCACAGAATTTTGAAAAGCAAAGAAAAAACAGAAAAAATACCTAATTTTTGAGATAATCGGACAGAGGAGAGTTTACACTGTATGCTTAACGCTAAATGACATTTACTATATGCCCAAATTAATCTCCAAGGAAAACAGTGATGGTCAGCTATTTTCAAAGCTATTTATTTTTAATAAAATCATTTTTAGTAGAATAATTCATTTAACAGAGGAAGTTTTGATGACATTTTTATTGAAAATTGTTCCTTGGATCCAGAATGGAATGTCTGGTTAAACAAGGAGAAATACTAAATCAAAACCAGGAAAGACATCGGTTTTGAAAGGAATCTTAACAGACGGAGAACTAGCATCAGGACCTGCTTAACCTCAGGACTTGAGCTCCACTTTCTCAGAGCTGATGAGCGGAGCCAGCTAGAGAGAGAAATCCTCTGTGGCACCACGTTCAGCCAGCTATGAAATGGCTCTGGCAAGATCAACGCTACCTACCTCACCGAGTAAGTAACCTCCTGGTCCCGAGCATTCCCGTCTTGGGGTTATTTTTTTAACGGAAAATTTGGGAGTCAGATTCACCCCTATACAGACCAGGAGAACTTTTTAAATCTCAGAAATGTTCACAGAAGAGGAAAATCATTCAGCTCTATCTTTAGTAAGAAAGATTTTTTTATTTTATCACAAATGTTTATATAAAGCAAATGCATGGATAAATTCCAGTGTTAGTATGGGTAACAACTGTAGCTGGGGCCTAAAGTCTGATCTACAGTTCTGTTTGTATTGGATGAAAACATTCTAAATTATAATCTGGAATACTAATTAAAGGTCAACCACGTGTTGTGATTAAAAAAAAAAAAGACTTGGATTGATCAAAACTAGTCTAAATAACTTGTAAAATATTCTAAGAGAACGCAAATTTAAACTTGACTGAAGAAAAAAAAAACCCATAATATAATTCACATTGGGCAAATGTCTTGTTCACTCTCAGATTGGCATATCTGAACATCACCCAAGACACTGCTCCGAAAACATCCGTATATTCATCATGTAGCAGTGCTAAACAGAAAACAGAAGTATTGAAGGAGCACTATTATCGACATCTCTTTGAATACTTTGTTTACTTTATCTGAGCTCCAATACACCAAACGCAAACGGGAAAATAGCCTAATGAAGGACAAACAGGAGGAGCCACAGTGCCAGCTGGCATGAAGAGGGTGCAAACCTCAGGTTCATTTGACAACTGAGAAGACGTAACAGGGGCATACATCTTAATATTTCTACATGCTCAGAAATCCATATCCTTTTACTCAAATCTGCAAGTAAGGAATTACTGCACAATTCAACACAAAGAAGAAAAGAAGCTTGAAATGATTCGTTGCTTGATTGAAGATAAGATCATCTTTCGTTCAACCTTTCACCCCACAGTGTATAACAAAACAGTACTGAGCCTTTTAGCCTGTGCAACCTTACGAGAACTAAGAACTTACAAGAACTGCTCATTCATAAACCCACCCTTTTCTTAAAACGAGATTTTCTGGTGACCAAAGAACTGGGATTAGGGGCAAATACCAAAATCAATATTTTTCCTTCTTCATCAGTTAAAGTATATGAGAGTGCAGATTAAAACGATTTGCACCTCTTCACAAAACCAGGGGTTCACCAGTTACTTTCTCTTCTGTTGCTGGAAAAGCTGTTCCTGTGGTTTCATCATTCTGCCCTTTGCACGTAGAGACATCACTACATCCCCATATTCTCATATCCACTACTTTCTCATCAGATGTTCAGTATGTCCAGGTAGGTGCTGAAAACTGAACTGCCCGGTCGTTACGTTCCAGCCAACTGACTAAAATTAAGGATCATGTGCAATAGAAAGAATTTAAGTTTCTTCAGCAGCAGAATCTCCAAATTCTGATTTCCCCTTTGCAGATTCTCTGCTATCTAACCATACGCTTGAGCTCACGCTTTGACCTTTCCTTCCTGACGTAACTAGAGTAAAAACCCAAAGCTCACTGATGACAGAAATGGATTGAGGATCATCCAGTGGGATAGCGGCAGCTGGTACACATCTCTCATGTAAACATGGGAGCAGTATATTTTCCCTAGACCTTTCATCAAAGGAAATTGCCTGGATACAGGCAGCATCTCCCTGTAGAGCACAACTGTTTTATTTAGGTACTGCACTGTAATCGTGCCTTCAGAGAAGGCTAAACTCTAGTCCAGCCCTCTATGTCCATCAGCATTGACGGCGAGTGCCCCCACCATGACTACAGAGGTACAGCGTGGAAGAAAATAAGCAAAGCATGCCCGAGGAGGAGGTATTTAAGGAGCTAAGGAGGAAATAGGAATAAATAAATAAAGATAAATAGTTAAAAAAAAGAACCCTCCATAACAAGGGATCTAAACTAGAATAATTCCAAAATATGCAAAGGAATGAAACAATCTGCCCTCTCCTTTACAAAGGACTTTTCTCCCATGTTCCTGTTTTTAAATCACAGTAATTCCAAGTCTGGATTTAAACAGAAGATAGAAATTCCTTTTTCTTAGAATCATAAACCGTTGTTTAATTGGACACCCGAAAAGCTTTTTTGTTCTCCTTTTCATTAAATCGTAGCTGTGTTTACCAGAAACCTTAAAACAAAGGATGTTTAGCAGAGCACTAGGATCAATATATTTAGTAAACATTGTTTTCTCATAAAAGCATTTTCATTTGCGGCTCTCTCTTTTCTGTACAGATAAGCTGCTTCTAAGCCATAGCAACTGAATTGGGATTTACACATTTCACTCTATAATTTTAACTACCCAGGCTTGACTGCTTGCTGCTCAAAGTCAACATACACTAAACAGGATTTTTTTTTTTTAAATAAAATATACAGGATAATTGCTGAAGTTTACACAAGGCATTCTTTTCTTTATTGAAACTGTAAGCAGGGTAAATAGCCCTGTGCTTCCTCATGCCAGGATTTCAGTCCATTCCAGTTAACCACTACAAGAAGAATATGCTCTAAAGACTCGTGACTAGCCTGGAAATGTATCAGTGTTACACAAAATCCATCAGCATGTCCGTCACAGCGGTTCAATAACTAAGCCACTGGCTGCAGAATTTGATTCTAGGCCAAGCCAGCTTTTATCTAAAAGTAATGCAAAGTTTCTGACTGCTATGGCTGTGCCATGAAAAACCTGTAGCTCAGATGACAACCCGATATAAGAGCAGAATAAGGAACAGGAGTTTGAGTTCCTTTTATTTAATGATGCTTGAGGGCTTGGCTTGGCTCTGATGCACCCAGGATGTTTAAGGTTCAGGAATGATGAGAGATCAATGCTGAAATAACAGACGCTAGATTCAAAATACATCTGGATCAACAAGACGGTAACGACACATGTGCAAAATTAAAAAAATAAAGCTCAAAAAACACGAGGTCTCCCCTGAGCCTCCTTTTCTCCAGGCTAAACAACCCCAGTTCCCCCAGCTGCTCCTCACAGAACTTGGTCTCTAGACCCTTCACCAGCTTCGTTGCTCTTCTCTGGACACTCCCAGTAACTCAACACCCTTCTTGAAGTGAGGGACCAAAACTGAACACAGTATCTGAGGTGTGACCTCCCCAGTGCTGAGTACAGGGGGACAATCACTTCCTTAGTCCTGCTGGCCACACTATCGCTGATACAAGCGAGGATCCTACTGGCCCTCTTGCCCACCTGGGCACACTGCTGGCTCGTATTCAGCTGGCTGTTGAACAACACCCCCAGGTCGTGTTCTGCTGCGCAGTTTCCAGCCGCTCCTCCCCCAGCCTGCAGCACTGCAGGGGGTTGTGGTGGCCCAAGTGCAGGACTCAGCATTTGGCCTTGTTGAACCTCATACCGCTGGCCTCGGCCCATCAATCCAGCCTGTCCAGATCCCTATGTGGAGCCTCCCGACCTTCAATTGGACCTCTTGTCCAATGTGGTGTTGTCTGCAAATTTACTTAGGGTGCACTCGATCCCCTCATACGGATCGTTGATAAAGATATTAAAGAGAACACTGAGCCCTGGGAAACACCAGTTGTGACCAGCTGCCAACTGGATTTAACTCCAATCACCACCACTCTTTGGGTCCAGCCATCTACACAGCTCTTCACCCAGCAAAGACCATGCCCACACCAGCCATGAGCAGCCAGATTCTCCAGGAGAATGCTGTGGGAGACAGTGCCAAAGGCTTGACTGAAGCCCAGGTATACAACGCCCCCAGCTTTTCCTTCACCCACTGAGGAGGTCACCTTGTCATAGACACGAGAGGCAGTTTTAGATGGTAAAGATGGAGCACAGAATAAGAAACATAAAAGTACTGGTTTTCTCTACATTTTTCAGTGTGATTGAATGCACTCTGATCTTAAATACATCCTGTGTATTTCATTAGTGCAAACAAATCGGTAAATCAGAAAGCCGGAGAACAGCAGCAAAATTTATAGATATACAACTTAAACTTAATTATAAAGGATAACGAAAAGTAGAAATATGCACACACATAGCATGGCAACATACTTAGAAGGAGAACAGGGAAGTGAGAGAGGAAGAAGATTGTTTACAAATATTCTCAAACACCAGGAGAGAAGAATAATTAGGTGTTACGAGGAATAAAGGAGAAAACTGTTGTCATGGATATAGTGAAACACATTTGAACAGAAACTCTCTTCAGGTTTTGAAAAGTCCCCCAATACACTTAATTGATCTATTTTAATAAAAAATACCCTGTATAAATACTATGATAATGTATATTGGTAAACAACTCGTGCTAGCGAGAGTGACCGTACAGGACTGCTTCATCTCTAACTCCTGTAAGGACTGGAGCTCCTGTTGGGTAGAGGTCACCTGAGAAGAAAAGCAGTGAATAGAGCCGTGTGTATGATTAGGCCA
The DNA here is from genome assembly GCF_000710305.1 of Buceros rhinoceros silvestris. Taxonomy (NCBI): domain Eukaryota; kingdom Metazoa; phylum Chordata; class Aves; order Bucerotiformes; family Bucerotidae; genus Buceros; species Buceros rhinoceros. Next base: position 82,162 of record NW_010420422.1, on the reverse strand, counting down.
GGAGCAACAGAACCATACACACACTGGGCGGGGGGGGGGG
>NW_010420422.1:57298-82036 GCF_000710305.1 Buceros rhinoceros silvestris | reverse complement strand
TGACGCGGGGGGGGGGGGGGGGGGGAGAAACCTATCACCCTTCATGTGCTAGGGAGGTACATTCTGGGGAACAGATGATCTGTTTCAAGCAGATCCCACTAAATGAAAAATGGTCCTGAAGAAGCAAAGACCAGCATCTCAACTTCTGCTTCAAGGTATTCTAAAGTGGACTTTCTGTCTCAGATTTGACACTCGTGTCATCTTATGAGCAAGAATAGCAGCAATTAGGTATCTTTTATCAAAATCTTACAGGGATATTAATAGTCAGATTATAAAGAAAAACCCAAAACCAAACCTCTGTTGATCTCAGTGAAGCCACCAGAATCCAGACCAACTGAGAATCAGAATTCAGGTTGGGTTTTTTGGGTTGGGTTTTTTTGTTGTTGGGTTTGTTGTTTGGTTTTTTTTTCTGTTATTATGAGGTGAATTTTGTCATAATCTCTGGGGAAGAATTAAAAATTATAGATACTGGAAAGGAAAAATAAAGCACCCTAGCTAACACTCTGAGCTAATTAGTGGATGTATTTTGTTTCAGAATAAATCTGCCAGCAATATTAACTTATAACGCAAACATACTTCAAGAAGACTCAAGAGTTAAAAGTAAGCAGCTCTGAAAATACTGAGGACAGCTACCTCTCTCATCTCTGAAGAATCACTCAAGTTCAAAAGACGCTAACATTTTTACTTTTAATTAGCTGCCATTTTGATGTCAGCCTCTAGACAGCATGAAAGAGAATAGAGCCCTGATGGGTGGATGTGACAAAATGCAAGACATCACCTTTCCTTCCAGATTTCCTAATCATCTTTGTTACTTTCAGAAAAGTGGGCGAGATTCAAGAAAGTTACAAGCTCAAAAAATCCCCAGCCTCTCTCGGTACAAGACTTTTCTCCTCTTTACAGCTGCAGTGAGATTGTTCACTAAATAGCGATTCGGGCTCTGGGGAATAAGCACCACACTCAGCCTCGCTTGGAAGGGAACACAAAGTCCCTACGGTATGCCCCGTAGGCTTGGAGAAGAAACACGAGACTGCAAGCTGCCAGTGTTAATATTTGAGATTCTGTTGGTTTTTTTCCCAGGAAATGAGGTAAATCAAGGAGAAATCACATCTGTCTGAGGCAAGAACACACACAGACACACATTTAAGTGTTTTTTGAGGGTAGAGAATGGAAGAAAGGGGTTCTTTTCTTTTGACTTATTTAAGCTCTCCATGGGCTTGTATACTGTTTAAGCTTTTAAAAGGGGGACTGAGAAAAATCGCAATCAATAGTGTCAGCTAAAGGTGACAAACGGAGCACAAGGCGGCTACTGGAGGGACACGCTGTGAAGATGGTGGCTGGGCAGTGATCAATTGCATTAGGAGATAAAGACAGACAGAGGGAGCAAAAAGAGGAATCGATCCAGTCTACTGCGTTGCAGATAGAGGCACCTGGAGCAGGTAGCGTGTGACAGACAAGGGGTTAGTCTGTCAATAACTCATACTGCTTCACTGCGTAACTTTTACTAAGAGTCTGTCTTGAAAGCAACAGCATTGACCTATGTCGTACGGTAGAGTTTTACTAAAACCTGGCATCTCCGGTCAAGAGCAATTCACAGCGCACCACTCAGGATCCAGCCACCTTCGCCCTTTCTGCCGAATGAGTTTTAGGCCAAACTAAAAAGGCATTTGAAATACTGGTTTTGACAGAAAAAAATACTAGAGAAGCACTTCCAAAACTAGAAGAGGGGAAATAAAACCCAATCCTTCTCTTTTAAACGGATGATTCACTCCGGCTCCACACTGCTGAAAATGCTATGATCGGATTTGGCCAGCATGCCTGACATGATAAACCACTGAAATCAGCCTGATGTGATATATTAATGAATTCAGCTGATTATAAAGTCCTGGAATCTGAGTGGGAAGAATGATCTAAGACATCTGAAAGCAGAGGCTGTAATTGCGAAACCCTTCCTGGGCCACGGGAAAAGAATGCTGCTGTTCACAGCCTGGATCGTACACAGCAGCTAAGAGAAACACCCCGCACTGCTGAAAAGTCACTAGTGGGCTGGTACGACCAAGGGAGTGATGCTCAGCCCACAGTCTGATTTTTCCAAACCCGAGACATTCAACTATAGCAAGAGTAAAAGTAAATATGAAAAATAGAACGTTAACACTTATCCTCAGAAGAACACAGGAACAGGTCACCTCTCCAAAAGTCTCCCATAGGAGAGTAATCAGCATCCCAAGAAAAAGCTGATTTTAAATGCTTTACCGTATTTACTCAAGTACCTGGATTTATTTATTAACTTCAGCATAGCCATTCTCAGGAGAAAAGACGGGTCCCTCAAGCAAAATGATGTCACAATTGTCAATTAATATACTGTTAATTTATTTCAAATCTTCTAGGTAATATTTAATTTAATTGGTGCTTTATTTATTATGATAGTCACGGTCATGCCAGGTCAAGTCTTCGATTAATTGCCTCTTCACTGCTGAAGATGGAGATAAAGACTGGTGCTGGCTATTACAACAAAACCCACACAGGTAACTGCGGTGTCTTTAACAAATTATAGAGTAAGTAAAAGTAATAGGTACCAAAACTCAGGCACTTAAACAGGATTATCCTGCCACACGAATACTCACATATTTCAAGGTAACAGGTTGGGTCACAGACGCATGCACTTTTTCGCCCTGGTGACATCCATTCCCGGGTGCACGTTTTGAATAATGCCAGTCATTTTCGCAAGAAGCTGTCATTGCACTGTAAACTGTCTTTCACATCATGTGACTGTTTTCCTTCTGGCTGCTGACAAAGGCTCTGGTAGATTTCGTGACCCTCAACTGAGAACATGACACAAGGTGCATCTAAATTTGGCTTCTCCAAGAAACTATTTCAAATTGTGGTGCTGAAGAGTTTCTAAATCATCTATCCCTTGCCTCTTCGCCTCCCCGTCTTCTCCTGAGTGTGAAACCGATGCATGGTTATTAATTCAGGACATGGCTATTAATGTAGAACATGTTTTGGTTCCCTGCCTTTGTGTAGTCCGTAATACACAGCTTCTCCCAGATGAGCATGCTGTACACAAGCCGTTAATCTGGTACAGAAAAGTTGGTACGATGCTGAGCCACCGGCCCCTGCTATTAGAAAGCAGGCCACTTGGCTGCTCTGGTGAAGGCTCTAGCAATCACTCGCGGAGAAGGTGGAAATGATTCAGCATTCAGCACCGTCCTAAATGTTTCAGAAATCTGTTTTCCAAAGCAATTGCCGGTGCCCTGACAGCTATACTTAGGCTGTATACAATGCCTACAGATAAGTACGGTTCCAACCTCATTACAGTGCTATCAACAGAAGCCAAGCACATAAAATGTTTTATGCATTGCCTGAACCATATTTTAGTTTCGAACGAGCAGGTAAGATTTGTTTCATCACAAATAGGCTAGACATTAAAGTAAACAAATCAACAACATTATTCTATGCTGTAAGATCAAAGCAAATATTGATCGCAACATTCCACTGCTGCCTACCAATACTTAGTGAAATTAATTTAAACGGGTTGATTTTCTTTCTTCCACTTTTAGTCATTATCCACCATTTTATTAGTTCCAAATTTTAAAAAAACGTGTTTACGCCATGCTGCCTGCCAAAACAAGAGATGGTAATAACAAGCCCTTGCCCTTAGATGAGCACAGCAGGTTTTCAGCTCCTCAAAACCGAAGGCAGCCGCAATAAAAATCACTTGTGGTTGTTCAGGCAGTATGGTACCTGTGTCTGAAAGTGTTCTGTGTCACAGCCAACCCGCAATGAATTACACCTGCCTCCTTAAGTTTCAGACGCACAATTACCCTGACATCCCTTACCTGGGATGGTCATCTGCACTTAGCAAATGATGTTGGCCTTAGGAACTAATTATCTCTCATCTCCAAATCAGACCCATCAAAGTCGTCTCCCTCTAACAATTCAGAAATTGAGTCTCTCATCCAAAATCACTAGTCATTAGAAAAAAAAAAAACAAAAAACCACCACCCACAGAATAAGGAAAGTCAACACAGAGAGCGCTGAGTCATTTCACAGGACAAAAGTGGGAACTCTGTGACTTCAACAAAGTCTGTATAAGAATGGTTTTCCATACATTTCTGATGTGCTCATAAACGAAGAACAGTTTATTATTAAATTCTGATCAGCTTTAGTATTGTCTCACTATCATGTTTCTGCACACTTTTCTTGAAGAACATGCTTTTGTTGCCACATTTTTTAAAAATCTCCCTTGTAAAAATCTTCTCTGAACAGAACGAGGTTGTTCCTGAAGTAACTCAGTGTCTGTGTGTGCAAAATAAGAAAAATATGGACTGGATTTACAAGTTTAAATAATTACCCCTGAACACAAAAATTAGCCTGTCATATACCGAGTGAAATTGTTTAAAATGCATTTTTGCAAGCTGCACGCTGATAAGGGAGAGAGGTTTTTAAAGGATGGAATTGTTCTAATGATCCACCTGAAAAGCATTTTTTAATTCAAAATTAGAACTTTTATAGAGATGTAATGGAGTATTTCTTTTTGATAAGCCACTTCACAGAACCGGGATCAGAATACAAATTACAGTTATTTGCTCTAAGTGGTTTTCCATCAGAATGGCATTAATACGAAACATTTTCTTTTCCCATTTCATCAAGACATTTCACAGTATTTCTGCTACCTTTAAGACACGGTGTATTAATGTAACAAAATTACATACAATCTTGGGTGTATTAGGTGTGCTTCATTTACTCTTTGCAGTGTTCATTATCTTATTTTTCACCTTTGAAACTGTCAGTTGATAACACAGCCATGTCTTCTTTCAGAAGATCAGGTTTCAGCTCAGAGAAGCAAAGTCTAATTTCAACAGTCATTTGTCAGAAATTGAGGGTTGTACTAAACAAAAGGATGACACAAGCCCTCGTGTTTTATAGACCAAAATCTTGTAGGTAAAAGCTAACACAGATAACTGTGGGGGGTTCTTCAGTGCAAATGAAGCGTGCTGGCACAAAGGTGCCGGAGTAGGAATGGTCTGTAATGCCCACACCGCAGGTAGAAATTACCGAATATGGAAAAGACATAACAAGCCTGTCTGTGGTTTTTTCACACTGACAGTCCAAAGCTACTCACACACACGCACTGCAGACATGGGAGACGGCTCCACCCAAGGTAATGCAAACGGCACCTACAATCGTCAGATTGCTTAATGCCTGAAAATTGCAGTTTTACCAGCTTTTTTTTTTTTTTATGCTTTAGCTCCAGCACCTGTGAAAACTACTTCAATCCCTGTCCCACAAAGTATATTCTTTCTCACTGGACAACCGTTTCTGCAGCTCTGCAGTGGGAACAGGTATGCAGTGGGTCTGGCACAACCTTTTTCTCCAGATTGTTTTCTATTAACTCCAACTTTTTCCCATATCTGTTTTCAAACACAGCTGCACAAACAGTTGTATCAGCACACCTCAGAAGGGTGAAATGCACATACAGATAGAAAATCTGCTTAAACTAGCACTTCTATGGAAAGATATGGTCATTAAAAGACATAGCTATGAGAAATGGTTCACATTAAGGACCCCTTGATATTCCAGGCCACTAGAAGGGTCATTGGGTAACCCGTGTCAGAGAAGCTTTGAGCCTCTTCACTTCCTTCACACCAGGACATCAAGAAAACATAAGAAGTGTTTTCCTTAATCCTCTAATCTCGAACAGTTTCCAAAGACGTGAACCATCAGCAACCTATAACAAAGAAAACCTCAACAAACCAAACCAAACAGGATGTTCTCCAAGACCCACTTGGTGCCACCACAAAGGTTATATGAGGTTTTAGTCTTCCACAATGGCTTACTACGTAGGCATAAAACCCAGGGGGAAGGCAGAAACTGGACATACAGAATCAATGATCTGTTTTGTTATTTATGAAAATATAAAAAGGGGCTCCTTCGACCTTGTCAAGTGCAACCACTTCCACAGTAACGTGCAGTGGTCTGCACTTGCAAACACAGCACTGAACGCTTCTAGATTAAATTAGTAAAACTAACCTTTGTGTTTCCTTCTGATTGTTATTCCCTTGTCTGAACCCCCTGGCTTTGTAGAGAAGGCTAAGAACAGACCAGTCAAAGTTTCCATCACACAGGCTGTGAATCACAGTCCTGGAAGTCTACAAATTAAGATTTGATAATTTAAAACTCTTTAATAAACACAATGCTGGAAAAGGAGAAGAGATATCCCGTGACATATCTGCGGTAATTACCTGCCAGAAAAAGTTGTGACTGCTCTCAGTGGATTCAAAGAAAAGGCAGCAATAGCAATTGTTTCTCTGGAAGAGCTGGACAAGCAATAGCACTATAGTATGGAGATAATGTCAAATGAAGTAAGAGATGAGTGAATATTTGTGCTCCCTATTAAAAATGCAGAAAAATGAAGGTGTTAAGATGAATGAAGGAAAAGCAGGAAGGAAAAAATACTCAGGATGTAGAGCAAAGGGCATGTCATTAATAAAGTGGGAATCCCTGCACTAGTGGCCACTGTGGACAATGAACTACTGGTTTACTATTTAAATTACCTGACCGGAAGGCAGTCCACATTTAAAAAAAACAACAAACCCACACTACATGTGGCAACAGGAGGTTTCAAGGGGATAGGCTCTTTTACAACTTGTGTTAACTAGTTTACAAGAGCCATAACATGCTTTTAAGCATGTTAGTTCTGTGGCTGCTGAGAAATCGGTCTCCCTTCATGAGCTGACTACAGATTTCCTACCAATCCAAACACTACACTGTTTCACCATTTCTCGAACGTGTTTTCCATTATGTTTTAAGACAGCCTCACCCATGGCATCATTTCTTTGTTTGTTGCTTTCAAACGTAGTGATTACTATCTAAAAGGAATTAGGCTGAATCATTCAGTCCTTGTTCCAGCCAATCTCCCAGAGTCAAATCCTCCGGCTGCCTTATGTTTTATACTGCTGTGACCCGCACGTACAAACAAAACCAAATCAGAAAATGGAACAGACAGTGCAAAGTAAAAGAGCCCCGTCTGAGATTGCAAGTTCTGAGCCGAAAGGATTCAGATCGCTCTTGTCCGAAACATTTTTTAGATCTGTATTTCTTTCAGTGGCAGTAGTGGTCATGCATTTCAGAGCAGTATCTGGCTCATAAATACTAAACCAAAACCCAATTAGTAACATACAGTCTCTGCAGTATCTGATTCACCTCAGAGAGCACAGCAGGGATCAGTACAAATCCCTGAGGGGGGCAACAAAGGAAAAAGCCCATCCCTCCACTATGAAGAGTTAGACTTGATCTCGCTCAGCATCCATTGCTGTCAGCTGGCCTCATCTAGGCTTAAATGTCTTGCTAGGCTATCTACAGTGTTGGGTTGGGCTACAATTCATTCACACCTTCACCATCTAAACGGGTAGACTGAAAAAATCTCCAGCAGATGCAGTTGGACTCAGGAGAACAATTTTATTTCAACAGGTTATTCCTCCTCACTAAGGTAGTTTTAAGCCCCCTTGTTGTTTTAAGTCCTTCAGCGGTGGCTCTGCTTATGTGGCTACCCCATCAAAATTTCCCTGTGACATAAAGGATGGCATAAATAAAAGGGAAAAGCCCATCTCTTATGCTTCGTTCAAGAAGAATCAGAAAAAGCAACAACAATCAGCAGTCTCATATGAAGAAGTGCCATTCTAGACGTTACCCTAAATGAATCTCAATTTATATTGAAACAAACAAGATGAAAGTGCAGATGCAAAAATGTGTCCAGAAAGGCTACACTGAAAAGCAGAAAAGCGACAGAAAAAACATAGTTTTGCAGTAAGACAGAAAAACATGAAACTTCAGACGGGTACAGAGTTATGCATTTTGAGAGAAGGAATGAGAGAATTGATGCCATTTTATGTAACAGTCTTACGGTGTTTCACAGAGATTCAGAACCTATTTATAGGGGGAAAAAAAAAAAAAATCATTCGAGTCACTCTGAAAATGGTATTTTCCTGCACTAGACTGGTTCCATCACTGGAGGATTGAAGAATACATCTAAAATACATGCAAGTGTTTCTTTTATTGGAAAAAATCTGAGATCATCTAACAATGATCATAAAAACAAAGTCTGTGAATCAAGTTCTCTTATATATCTGTTTAATGTCATAGCCAAACCTCTTTTAGAGCTAGACAAGCTCTTTAGCCAAATAATTATATGTTTGTATAAAACAGAGCCACATGAATAGGAGATAATGCACAAAAGAACAGATCAGCGGTTTTTATTACATCTCACTTTTAGTCCAATGATTTCCTGCTGCCAAAGGGGAAATCCACCTTCCCAGTCCTCCCAGGGATGAACTACCTGCTTTTCCTTTCCAGCTTCCCTGGTACTTGTCTGGCTTCTCAGAGAGCATATTCAGCTCTGGAATGTTGGGGTTGGTTTGTTTGGGTTTTTTTTGTTAAAGTCTTTCTTTCTTGGGAAGACTAGCAGACTCTCCAAGGAGTCAGACGAGCACCGGAGCTCACAGAACAGGTTGGACTATCAGCCACCTCTTGAAACCTCACCATAACTCTACCGCCCTGAGGAAAGTGCAGTGCTTTAGACTGAAGTCTCTATTCTCAATTAGACAGAACTGGGTTCTACGCCCCAGCAAGTGTTCTTCCTACCACAGATCCCTTCCACAGTGAGTTAGTCTGCTTTTGCATTGTCACTCCCTTCCTGACATAGGAAATGTCTCCAGTAAAGCCTCTACCTAAACGGCGCATTTCCGCAAAAGGATTTGATCTTACTGTATCTGTAAGTTTCACCTCCCAAACATAACGTATGCTCAAAAAGTCATGGCCAGATGTCTATGGGATTTTTGTTTCATACATATGGAGTAATTTATGGGGTACACATGGTAGCAATTAGCTGGAGAATACGTCGTGCAGTACAACTGAGATAGTGTTTCTACAGCAAACAGTAAGCGTGACACCACTGTTAATTTCTGACGCTCTCCTAGTACCTGGCGATCGCTCTGTACAGGGAAGGTGAATGGCTGATTACAATGGATGGAATTTCACTATCTTCTAGACATAAATGTGCCAGCATCATTACAGTCCCTTGCTCACCTTGAAATAATTATGGCACCTAAGAATGATGGTTTAGTACATCACCCTTTTCCCATTTGTCCGTCACTGCTTCTTACCAAGCTGCCTCTAAAAGCAATAACCGCACCGCACATTCCTCCAGTCCTGCACTCCTCCAGGAACTCTCTCGTAACGATAGGGAAGCAAGGGCTGTGATTTGAGCCCACCCAGCTGGAAACAAGGCACCATACAGCAGCTGTTCGCTCTCCCCTGTCCCCCTCCAGAGGGATGGGGAGGAGAAGAATAACAACCTGCAAGAGGCCCAAGGGTGGAGACAGGGAGGGATCACTCACCAGTTATGGCCACAGGCGAACGACAGACTTGGAGAAACAAAATTAATTTCATTTAAACAAAATCACTATCAATTCACCAATTTGATCAGATCAGGACAATGATAAATACAACACCATCTTAAACAAACTCATCTTCCAGCCCACACCTCCCTTCTTCCCAGGCCCAGCTCTACTACCTCCTCTCCACTGGCACGGCAGGAGGACAAGAAACAGGGTTTGTGGTCAGTCCTAGTCCCATGTTATTGCCTTCCTCTCTTGTCCTACTCCTCTTCAAAACAAAAGAGCTTCCAAACCCAGAGAACTTACCCAACAGGTTTTCCTCTCTTAAACCTGTTTATTGCAGAGGTGCTGATTAGCTGGGTCTTGGCCAGAGGTGGGTCCGACTTGGCGCTGAGGGAGCTTCTCGAAGCTTCTTACAGGCACTATGCCAGCAGCCTCATCCCCTGCTACCAAAGCCCCTCCCAGTCACAAACCCAAGACAGCAAAGAGGCTCTAACTACTCGTATTATAACAACCATGGGAAGGTGCCCTTATAAGCTGGGAGGAAGCCTCAGTTCGGGACTGTGTAACTGTCCGCACTGATCTGCTTGCAAAAGAGGAACATGGATTTTAATGAAGCCAGGAAACCAGCCAGTGCTTTGTTGAAGGCTCCTAGAGAGTGGCTGACCGTCTCGTCTAGGTATTAAAAATCCATCTCCTTCTAAGTCTTGTGATAATGTTCAACATGCTAAAAAGAGAATTAAGGTTTAAGCAGGCCAAGATGTTCTTTTTCTAGGTTTAAAAAGAAATAAAAGGAACATTTCTATCATACTGTTTAAAAAGACTTGATTTATAAGCTTCCTCTAAGAAGGCTTCCACAAGAAACCACCCCATTCCAGCCCCGAGACAATTATCAACGCTAACATATAATGTATTATTTACTCCATAAATATATAAGAAGTACTAGTTACCTAGTAATGCACTCAAAATATGCTGCTAGAATCTGACTACTACTGGTTTGAACAGTTGGACATGGACCTTAAGCTCAACAGATGGGAAATGATGCATTTAGATTCACTAGTTTGTGTGGGTGACCCAAGCATCCATCCATCAGGAAGAAACCATGGTACAAAAACAGACTAATTCTCTCCCAGATAATTCTACCTACAGCAAAAAACAGACCTTAAATATAAACTCGAGTGCAATTCAAGTTGGAGATTTAAAAACTATCAATAATAAGAAGTGGAAATAAGAAACAAAAGGTGTTGAAACAATTGCCTTCCTCACAGTGGAAAATATCAGAACACACCATTTCCCCAAGGGTTATCAGAGGTACATGAAAATTCATTATAAAAAACCAAATCATCAGCTCTACTGCCTAGTTCAATGATCTGTGTGACAGAATTAAAGAATGTCGTGATCATCTCAAATGAAGAATCTACATCACAGGTCTTTAACTGGTTTGACAGATCACATGACTTTTTGGGGGGAAGAAAGGTCTACAGCCTTGCAACTATATATGTCACGTTGTCTGGAGGCAGAGAAGGTGACGTGGAAACAAATCTGCACTTTGCATATCAGTGCATGCAATATTATTTCTTTCACAATATCATACGTGTTATTATAGTCATGACACACCAATCAGGCATCGACAACAGTCAAGAGCTTGATCCCTGCAGCGTGATGCCATTAGCCACCTAGCCACTGCGCTTCTTTGCATGCACAGCTCACAACTTCCTGCGGTTCTACAGATCACCGCTTGAGGTTTGACATCCATTCATAGCACCTTCGGCAACAACAACATACCCTGCTTCCACAGGTGGTTCTCTGCTCCCCCTTCTTCAAGACAGGTCGGTTTTACCCGTGATATCCCCAGCAGACAAATGCCTGCTCAGTTCTTACAATCCTTCAAGGACAGAACAATCTACCCCTTAGAAATCCTACATGTTTCCTTCCGCACTACAGCTCCCTTTATGCGATGTGAGTCTATTCCTTCTCATCACAGACCTGGACACTGGCATTTTACTTCAAATTTCTTTTGTTTAAATACATTCAATAAAATTTTTCTCTTTAAACACTCCTGGATTGTTGCCCCAGATTTACTGGCAGAATTCCCATTGTCTTCAGTAATGCAGTATCTGGATCCATGACAATAAAAAACACATTTTAATCCAGTATTTCTTTTCTTCTATGACAAGCTTTCCAGCAGAAAACAGGTTTACTAAGTTATCTGAACCATATAAGAATCATCCAAGACATCTAAAAACTCAGAGATGAAATGGTCAAACAAGTGACAATAACCCTTTCATTAAAACCGCCTCTCAGTTCCAGCAAATGTAATGCCAGATTTTGAGAAGAGTCTCAGATGGTTACAGAGAATGGATCAGCCAGAAAGATCGGCAGTCTTTACTGGGAAAAGGGGGTAGGAAATAAAATACGTAATATTTTGCCCACGGGTACACGGACAACAGCAGTATGATGAAAGGAATAAGTTAGTAGCAAAATCTTGTCTCACAAATACATTGGAGTTATTTGAATGAGTCTACAGGTACAAAAGGCAGATCAAGATGATAGGGTCAGCAAACTAACGCAAATTATGGGAGCCGATCTTTGCAGGTAAACAACTTGTTGAGAAACCACAAGAGTATTCCGTGGAGAAGTGGTGGTATTTGCCCTGTTCTGACAGGAAGCTCTATGCCGGCGTGTTCAAACACTTCTTACAGACCCACTGGATCTCCTAAAGCAGTAAGCGAAGATCTCCTCCTCCTTAGTTCAGAAACCAGTGAACTATCATTCTGTAACTAAACTTAGTTCTACCAAAATTCTAGGAAACCCGATTTTTAAAAGATCAAATACCCTTAGAAAAACTGAATTTTAAAAGATACGAAGAAGGCAGCAGCCCTTTTTCTTTAAGAATTCTTGTCATTTAGAACTTGCACCACAAGAGAGGGACTTGCCATCACACAGGCGGATATAAATTAGTAAACATTACAAATACCATCCACACTAATTGCTGAGAAGCACAAGTCCCCAGTTTAAGAGAAATGCTTCAAGGATTAAAGGGAACCTTGCCTTCTGAATTTCTGATACAAACTCATTGCATTTTAATTTTCCTCTGAGCACAGTCTTGCATTTCAGGTTGGGCATCAACAGTCTGCATATCATTCCAGTGTTTACTCAGTTGCCAAAATTTGAGCTTCCTCAAATAAAGACAGCAAACGGTGAGGGGTTAGTAATTTCACCACCTGCCTCATCTCACTGTAAGCACCTTAAACTACAATTATTTTTATGGATCATGAAAATTAGGACCTCTTGAGACTCTGAGACATCTTATTCAAAGCGCTGTACAGACCTTGGAGCGATCAGGATCCAAGTTAAGCGTTACGAAAGAAGCGTGCGCGTGTACAAGCAGATATGTAAAGTGCAAATTAGCATCTTAAAGCAGAATAGGCTTTTTTAATTTAGCATCACTGCAATTTTTATTTTCATCTTATTTTTGTCCTATGTTCCTTCCAGCTGAAAGCCCTGTGATAGCAATTCACCTGGTATCATGCCTTTATATTACTTAAATTCTTGGTAATGTGTAAAGACCACGTATGAGGGGGTTTCTTAGCTTGCCATTAGGCCATTAGGCAAACTTACTTATCTTTGTAAATAATGTTTGATATACGTTCTTTCTGAAAAAGAAGGTGTGTCTAAATAGCAATTCACATTATCAAGAATCTTCCTCCCCACAGTCAGCTCGTTTGGATCCTTTTCCAAGTGACCAGCAAACTTGGGAGGTAACAGAACCGACTAGACAGGGAAGAATGTCAGCTCTGCTTCTTTCCCAATATTTTGAGGAAATAAAATACCTTATAAGAAAAGTTCATTTCCAGGCTTGGTTGTTTTTTTCTTTTTTTTTCTTTTTTTTTTTTTCTCCCTTTCAGTTGTCACAGAAATAGATTTTATATAAATTACTAACATAACAGTACTGATAATTTTGAAAAGGTTATATGGAAATCGTACTAACATCAAAAGTCACATTTGGCAAACTTTATGACAGCTTTTGCTGTGTTGTTGCTGATTCGAATTCCCTTGCAGAATACCAATCATCTTCCTACATTTGTAGAATAAAACATGAATAAAATATGAAAGTTTGACATTAATAAATATTAATTTACGAGTCTTTCTTGAGTTCTATTCCATCTCTTCCAAGTTGTAAGTAAAATGATAGCAGGCTCACTTCACAAACCTCCATTGACCTCTAATGATCATGAAATTTGCTCTCCATCGTGTTCTGTCACGGCCAGTCCATAGCACTTTTATGGTGAATAAGGTTACATTTAGCACGTGAGCCACCTTTACGCTATCTACATACGATTTTTATATCGATCAGTCTGGTAAGGAAAGAGAACTTAAAAGATACAAGCAGGGCTTAGTAATACGGCTTTAAAATGACAACTATAAGTTCAATCGGTGACAATTAAATTATGTCAATATAACTCCAGTATATTTTGTTTTTATTCATCATGTAATAGAAGTGCAGGCACTATATGGACAGAAAGAATCAAACAGGATGGACAAAGAGTTATGTATGAAAGACTGAATATTGATAGAAAGTCCAACGGTGCAAAAAACCACAAAGAAAATATTAGGAAAACACAGTTATCCCTGTGCTGTACCTAGTGATTCCCAAATTAAATCAATACACGCTGCTTTCTACATTGTTGTTCCTATTCGACATGCTGTCTGGTTATTGCAAAGGAATGTCTTGGGTTGTAAAAATGTAACCTTAAGGAAATATTAAAAATCTGCTAACTTTTGAAAATACTACCGTGTTAAAGGAAAACATTTTATCTTCTAATTTTACCCCCCATTAAACTCACTCACTTCAACAACACAAAACTAAACTAAAAAAGCGCTTTACTGTCAGCTGTTATTTAATGCTATTGAAAATTCAACATTTTTACACTTTTAGTTTCTTCCTTTCAGTATTTGTGTTCCAAACAAATTACAGAATTTTCAGGGTGTGTTCTGAATTAGAAAAAGAATTATTTTTAGAATGTTGCAATGTCCCATTAAATGTATATTCCTCTTTTTTTTTCTGAAACTATTCGTAGAAACAGATAAAATCTTGGACTGTACTGAATTTCATCACTTAGCCCCATAAATCAGGATCTGAGCCCAGTGCAAGGAATCTCAAGCGACCTGCAATCCGATGAACACTGCTGGAGCAGAAATGTTGAGCACCTGTTTCAGAATGACATAAGGTAGCAGATCTACCCTTCTAAATTCTACTGAAAAGAATGAATTAAAAAAAAAAAATGGAGAAGGATGAGTTGGAAAGATTCTTACACTGATTGTGTAAGGAAGAATGGATAAATAATTAACAAATTACATGGAAAATTCCTTGTGCTGTTATGTACCTTGTAAAGTAACAGGTGAATTGGATTTCCAGTTTAGCCAGACATAGCTCAAGGCCACAAATGTCCCAGCTGGGGGACTGGCAATAGCAGTGAGGTGAGTCATCCTCGCTGTAGTTTCTGCTAAGCAATGAGTAAATGATAGCCAGGGACATCAGCCTGCTCATCTTTAATGGTTACCAACATACTTTCCCTGTCATTTCAGGCTTCTGACAAATTATGAAGTTTGATTGTCAGAGAAAAAAGGAATGGCGACAAGATGAAAACCTGAATTTTACTGGTTAAAAATGGAAATTAAGATGTAAGTGAAAGAAAATACTTTTTTTTTTTTAATGTAAAACTGAAATACTGAATCAACCTGACCGATAGAGAAATCTGTTCCTAATGGAATCTTTCATAGGACCAAAGACAGCTCTGGAAAAAGATTGACCTTAAAAATTAATTTTAATAATTTTAGTAGTAGCTAGCATTGGCTAGAGGCTAATTTTTTTCTCAGCTTTGCATGAAGGTCGATCTCAGACTGACAAATTAAACCCCAGGTAGCATAATAAACTTTCAAGATACTGGTTTTAAGAGGTCAGCTCAGGATAACATTAGTATGCTAACAAAATACAGCTTACAATGCGAAGGGAACAAAGATATCAAGATGTCAGAAAAGGATATTTAAGATTGTTAACTCTCTTTTTGACGAGAAACAGAAATTTCCGCCGGAAAGTAAATAAATATTCATGAGAGGGTTTGAGCCGTGAGATGAGTTTCTCTGATTATGACAAATTTCCCATCCACGTTATGATGAGGCTGTCATCCTGGGTATGAGAAGGGAGGGGAAGAAATATGGACAGAGCTTTACTAGTTCTCCAAGACAAGGGGATATTCATAAGAGCCTTTCACACCTCTTGGTGTTTCTAAAGCGGCAGTAACTCGCTTTCTTCTTGGCTGTCAATAATCAAAGGGAAGCCTCCTCCTTTTCATCTCTTTCAAAAATGTTTTTAACAAAGAACAAGGGATATTTTTATTCATATTACGCATCTCTAGAAGGCATAAAATAAAGAAGCAGAATTACACAGACTCAGGAGAGTGTGATAAACAACACTATTTTTGGATTTATTTGCACCCCAATGTTTTCAAAGTTTAAATACATCCAGCTTCTGAAAGCAAATCCAATATGGGCATCCAATCAGAATTTCTTTCACAGTTCTTATTTCCTCACAGGGGATTTCCTACCAGAACAGGACATGGAGTTTACAATATTTCCAGTATTTTATCCCATCACAAAACCCTAAGATTAATTCTCATTCACCCTGGCTTTTCCTGTGTAACGAAAGCTGCAAAGAGCAATAGCCAGTGGGGTTGCCAGGGAAGGCTGTGCTATGTTGTCATTACTACTAGGGAGAGAGATTTTTCTGCATTCACTTTTGGCACAGAAAAGCCTATCTCCAAGAAACAGGAACAGTAAGTCCAGAAGCGTTAACATTTAACAGCAGCATTAACACCCATCAGAAAGACAAAACTAATTACTCTCGTCACTGTACAGGACTACTGCTTTCACGCTGCTTTCCACCTTACGGGTACAAACCCTTCCCAGGCCACTACAACAGTCAATCAAGCTATGCGATGGCTGCTTTATAAAGGCACTGCTCAGGCACAACCTGGATCAAACTCAGGCACAAAGACCAAAAACGAGCAGGAAGGAAAGCCACGAGTGAAGACAAAGTTCTGTTTCACCTCTTCTTCTAACGTTTCTACGCAGAAGTTGTTATACCTCTCTCTATGTTCTATTTCTCTCACTTACATTCAGACATGCTGTCAGTTGGAAATAGCTTTAATCACAAAAACCCGATATCAAGTCTGGTGTTTGCTCCTATACTTCAGACATACTTGAATAAAAAAGCAATTTTTAATTCATCTTTCAGATACAGAAAGCTCAAAAGCTCTTGGAGGAAAAAGAAAATCTTTTTTTTCTTCCAATCACCAGGCTTATATAGAAAACGGTTTTATCCTAAAATTTCCAGCTTCTCTTACAATGAGTTGTGTCAGTTCATATCTCATTAAACGTGGTAACGTAGTAAAACTGATGCAACCCATCACGAATCATCACAAAACATACCAGTTAGAAATTCACGCAAGAAACAGTTACTATCATGGACAATAAACGTATGAAAATGTACTTGCTGTGGCACTCGCAATGATGCAGCCAGCGGCGAGACAATACAAAGCATTACAGCAAAGTACCACCTTCATCTTTTCCTTTCTGACAAGGTTCACCAATCGTTTCGTGATGAAAGTCATTTTACTCCAATATCTAGTAACCTCTGGTGACCTTAAACCTATATAAGATTTTCTAACTCTTCAAATCAGTAATGTCCCTGTGTCTAAGGCACAGTAAAAGTAAACTCAGGCTGGTTAACGCTAGAGATCACTATACACAGACTGTGGGAAGTCTTGAATTTGAGTAACCTATCCAAAAGATCACATCGATAACTGAGATGTTTTTCAAGAACTTACTGGGAGACCACTCTGGAGTGAACTAATACGACCTATAACGTAATTCCCCTGAAAGAAAAATGGCACGGTGTGGGGTGCAGGCTAACTACAACCAAGCCTCTACCAAACAAGTGCTGACCAAGAGCCAGGTTCAGACGCTCTTTTTTCCTCCTGTTTGTTAGTCATGCAGGAAAGCCTCTCTTGCCTCCCTTGAAAAAAGGAGAAAAACAAGCAACCAACCAACCCACGCACCCACACTAACAAACCAGATGCAGTTCTTGTAAGGCAGTCCTGAAAGCTGAAGTTCACTGCAGAGCTCCATAAAGACTGAAACCCCCTAGAAAACCAATTGTAAATACAACGCTAACAGGAATTAGCCACCTCCACGTCTTTTAAAAATCCCTGCCTGGACACACACATGTAACAAGGCAGGCTCACAAAACACAGCATCTCTAAACAAGCTACAGTCGAGCCGAGTGATCGAAGACCGAGTCCTCGGGAGCAAGTAGCAATCTGTTCTCATGGACCATACACTAATCTTAAATGAAACAAAATGAAAGAGCAGTTTAACTTTACTTTTTTTTTTTTCCAAAGCCTTTTGACAATGACAATATTTACAGCCCACACACAGAAACACAGATGGGGAAAAATTAATTTGCCAAGATAACTTCACCCGAACTTGTGGTGAACTTGCCTGGATGAAGGTTTTACGATGATATGCTTAAGAATGCTGTTCAGAAATACAGAGTCAAGGAGTGGCATGGTGGCAAATAAGTGGGTATAATCACCCACTAAGTGAGAAGTCGATCACTCTTTTTATGCAGATACAAAACCTACACATCGATGCATGCTGTTATTCAGCATCCTTCTACACTTTTCTCTGAAGTGCTAGACATATAAACTACATTAAAAATTGTCTTGAATAAAAGAGACTATATGCTACAGACACCGTTTTTACCAGAGCTCCACTGGATGCTGTGCAGTTTTCCACAATAGGACAAGGGGAAATTAAAGTATCTTTTTGCAGTTTTTTAATAAAGTAGCTTTTCTGCTTCAAAGGTCAGTTATTTCCACCAACTAAAATTGATTCTGAAATACAGTGATTTTCCCTCCCCATCAACACATTTATTTTATCATGCCACAACAGATATTTCCAGTTTTCAGAAGAAAGCACAAATTCCTCATGCCATTTGTTCCTGTTATATGACTGACACTCAATCTTACATCCATGTACAATAATGTTTATAAAATGTTATCCTATCAAATTCCGAGTAAGAGTATAAAAGTTTCATGCAAGCCATTCGTGTGAGCTGTATAAGAACTGTTTCCTGTTTTCAAATATTATATTACCCTTTCTTAGATTCCTCTGTAACTGTCCAGCAATCTGTTTTCTCAACTCCCGTATGAGGCTACGCGCATTAAAACACAAGGCAAAGCGTACGTACCACATGGATTTCAGGCCATTCTCTTAAGTTAAAAAATACATATATATGATTACCAGAGGCAACATATTCAGCTGTATGGTGTTCAAGGTCTGAATTCCGAAGTGGGGAGGCGGGGGGAATAAAAGGCTGTAACACTTTTATTGCCAGTCTCAAAGGATGCAATAATTAATTTTTCCTCAGTATCGTAATGCTCTTCGTGGATGCTGTTATTGTTATGGTAACTGTTATAGGTTTGCTTTACTGTGAAAATTAAGGCAGCATGACTAGAAACTTCAGAGGAAGATTTCTCTGCCAAGGTCAGAGAGAGCAAGCAGAATACAGGATTAAGTGTTGTTATAGGTCAGAGATTTTCTTTTCATTCCCCTTCCCTCCTTCTGTCTTTTTCTTTCTTCTCATAATAATAATCTTTTGAATAAAACTGCCATAGTTGTTCAAATGAAATCTTAGTGCAAATGTCAACGTACCAAACACCTTGAAAGTTTTAGGATGTCAAAGTAACCTTGAAATATTTTATACTACTTTGTTTCTGTCTTACCCCCTTGTCTTTTACTCAACAACACAGTGATTTGAGGCAGAAAATGTAAAAAAGGGGAGGGGGGAAGATTTTACATCAAATTTTCATCAACAGGAGACCCTACAGTGCAAACAAAGCATCAATACAAAAACAAGAAATAGAGCAAGGGACAAAATGACTATGAGCATAACAAAATAACATGTCTAACATCTCTGCTAAATTTGAATTTCAGGATGAGACTATTTACAGACTCGAAGCCTATACTTCAGTCCTTTGCTGGGTGAGGCAATTGTGAATGAGACCTTGTCTGTAACAAGATCTGCTACAACAGTTTCTAATATTTCTTGGTCCACAGACTGATAATAATGTGGTTGAAGAGCAACATTATGCTTAGATTTTTCTGGACAAGCAATAGGATGCTTAATTTTAAATCTGGTTTGGGTGGGTGCAAACAATGTCATAGGATCTTACAAGCGATACTTTATCCACTGGGAATCACCATCATCCGATGGATCCATATCCACTTCAGGTCGTATCATCTCCCTCTATATTTAAAAAAATTTGTACAAAGAAGTGAGATCCCTGCTGACAGTGAAACATCAAATGGGAATGCGTTATGTTGATCATGCTGAAAATATTACTTGCCTTAGGCTCTGTCAGCAAAATTAGTCTCTCAATGATTTCCTGACTTTTGAAGCCGTAAGGGTTTACACACTTTTTCGCTAGAGAAAGACAGACTCCTCTTTAGCCGCAGAGATTCTTGCTCCAGAATGCCTGGGCAGAGATCCTGCACAAACCCGAAGGTGAAATCAAGAGATGAAAAGATGAAAGCAGGTGAGACTGAGTTTATAAGCAAAAGAAACAATCTGTGATTTTTCCTCATACCTTCAGATAACAGATACTGTCACGTGAACATAAAACACAAAGCTGTTCCGCAATGTACCAGGCAAGACTGCAACCCTCCGAGCGGGTATACCTGCAAAAAAAAACCGCTGGCAAAGGCGCCTGGTAACCCTGAGCCAAAACCCACACTGCGGACTGACTTCATTCCCCGTGGGACACCAGTGGGACGCACAGATACAGGTAGAAATACATTCCTTGGTTTAAATCGCTCTCGAGAAACACGGTTCTCATCTACTCTAAAGTTTCACTGACCCAGCTCTCCCCTCATATATTTAAAATCCGTTTGTAGAGCTCTTGCCTGATTTTGGGCATTCAGTCATGCGTGTCATGGTATCACGTGGAACACACCGATTTCAGCGGCAGATTCTATACCATTCTTGTACTTTTGTAAACACGGTTCGTTATTAAGTCTCCAGTTTTCATAAAACTCAGACAAAAATAGCCTGAGTAGCCCGATGTCCTAGGCAAATATGTTGCTGGCGGAGATGAGACCAGAATAATAAGAGAACACGTTCACAGATGTTTCTGCTGAGCCACGAGCAGTACGAAAAGGGGTTATTTTCTGCCTCCCGAAAATCCACGGTGTTTGAACACCCTTGATCTAATGGCTTAAAACCCCATGGCTGAAAGGCTTAGCTATGTAGTCAGAGGTGCCGAATCCTTTTTTTTTTTTTTGTTAAACAAAGACTTTATTTTTCCTCTAAACAAAGGACTTTTGGAGTTTTTTTTTCTTCAAAACACAAGGAAAAAAAATAATACAACTACTAAGGCGCTAACCCAGGATTCAGAAAAACCTAGATTAAAAGTACTGCTCTGTCTCAAAGTCCCATCATGATCTTGGGCACTCAGGTCCTAAGGGCTGGTATAAATTGAGCGCTGTATCACTTCTCTGCCTCACAAGGGAAGCACAATACTAGCACAGGCCCACCAAAGCCCCGAATCCTGACTGGGACCACAGCAGAAGCAGACGCTCGAGGAACAGGTTTCACCTCAGTATTCTGCCAGTTTTCATCAGTTTGCTGTATCACTGTATTTCATCTTCCTCAGATCTTGTACAGAGAGAAAGAGTAAACAATCCTTCTCTGTTCGCTCTCCCCAGGCAACTCATAACATTGCATTATTTGCCCTCTGGTAAATTTTTCTCTCTTAAACAAGAAATTCTACAAATGTTTAATCTCTTTCGGCTGATAAGCTATTCCACTGCTTTATTGTCCTTCTCTCTAGGCTCTGCAGTTCTCTAGTACATATTGTCAATATTCTCAACGTTCTGTGCTGGTGGATTAAGCAGACATTCACAGATTTATAAAACACCACGACAACTATTTTGTTTTCTTCTCCATTACTGCCAAATAATTTCTAACATTCTATTGGCCTCGCTTACTACATTAGCAAAACACTCAAGTCACATCAGAAAAAATGATTTTTATTAAATATGTCCTCAGATTTTCTATCAAATGCCACTGCTGGCAGAACGTGTTACTATCCTTGTGTTTCACCCTGAAGAACCCAATATGCTGAAGGACCTATATGATTTTATTCAGAAGAGAAACCCATTTGTCTCTGTAAATTAGTCAGGATAATTGTGGTACTCAAAGTCAGAAATTAAATGAGAGAAGTGAAGGACTGGTTTGAGAGTTAGCAGCACTCCACAACGCCAAGGGCCCGTTCAGGTCAGGAAATTGAAACAACTGTGGCTTGGTGAAACGGAGGAAGTGGCATGGATAAATAACACGGGCTCATAACTGACTCTGCTAAGGTGCGGTCAGATACTGGCTGATCTCATCTAGTCGAAGCCTCGTAATTTGGAAGGTTATATGTAAACGGTCTCTTTGGGAGCACAGGCACTTCTCACTTCGGAGACCTGTTACAACTCCTGTTGTGTTTTCATGGGCTCAAAAAGAAAACCCTTGTCTGATACCGGTTTATCTTCTGATGCTTGGCACAGCGGCTGTTTCTGAGATCCAAAGGTGTCACAACCCCAGGTAAGGCAGCAGCGGCTAACATTGGCATTACCACTACAGCTCGGCATAGTTCTGGATCACAGATGTTCGTGGCGTGTAACTACTTACTCCACATACGCTGGTGACCGCGTTGATGTTGCGGGAAGTGGCAATAAACTATGTTTGATTTAGGACAAACGCTCCAGAATTTGTGATTTGACACTCTTCAGTGTATCCTGAATTGGAAACTAAAGAATATAAGTGCTGTACTCATTCAGAAAGCATTCCCCAGAAGGTGGTGAGCTGTGTAGTCAGTGTATTCCAGAGCAAAGAACCATGCTCTGACCCACTCTTCCTTCCAGCACCATGCGCTCACAACTGTCACACAGAATGAGAACCAGCTAATGCCATGGTCTCTACCTACAAATCAGTACGAAGCTGGCACTGCTCCTGGAAATGCAGCCCGAAGCGGTATTTTCTGGTGAGAGCCCACTAAAGCAGACAGCGTCTTCCATCTGCAGCCCCTGCAGCTCCTAACTGGCCTCTGGTGTAGCCCACCGACAGCATAAGCAGGAATCCGCTCTGGAGGAGCAAAGGGCAAGGTCTAAGTCAGCTGCAGCTGACAACCTGCTAGAGACACTCGTCTGTAGCACCTCCTGGAGCCTGTCAGCGCAAATCAAACCCTCACATTTCTATTTTTACTTATAAAGGTCTTCCTGGGGATCACCCAAGAATGAAAATGAATTTCTCTTCTGTATAGGGATATAGGATTACTGTTCTCTTAAAAGGCTGGAAGAAGGTGCTAAATTAATTCTCTCATTAATAAACAGTTAATGTACCTGTAGGAAAACTATTCTTAAATTTTAAGTCAGGCAACTCCTGATCATTACAGTGAAGATATAAAAGACGTGAAGCCAAATGCAGCTGTTAAGCAAAGACAGGATGCGTAAAGTAAGAAAACACGCAGGAGAAGATGGAGATGCTGCTTAGTTCATACCCAGCTCATTGCTCGGGCAACTGCAGGATTATTTTTCCTACAATTCCCCACCCTGCTTACCAATGACTCCGCTTGAAAAAGCGCAGCAATGAGATCCCCGACAAGGTCTTGGCTAGCATTTACTATCAGATACCCAAGCACGACCAGTACAGCAGCAGTGGCCAATTTCTCCGTATGTACTAACAACTCCACTTTGTACTGGTTATGGGTACACAGCACTTCTGGAAGCAGACAGAAGTCAAAACCAATTAGTTTAAAGTCTGCATGGCAACATGCCATGAGTAATGTTCCAAACGGATGCTAAGCTCAAATCCTAGAAGCAGTTCTGCAGCATCAGCCCAACTCACTGCCTGAAGAAACTTGGCTCCCAAAAGGAATCAAAACCCTTCTATTTTCATCAAAAGGGATCAAACCCTTCTCTTTACTTTTAGGAAAACATGCTTAACTCATGTCACTGACAAGTACAGTCTGTTAGAAGGTGATCTTTCCTTGAAAACAGAAACGTTTGTTTTCCAGAAGCCTCCCCAAACAATCTTCTACCTCTTCATTTCTGTATCACTCTCTGCCTTCTTGTGGAAAAGCGAAGAGGAAAAACAGCAGGTGGTACTTATGAACATGTGCACGGGGTAGATAGTTACTGTGGCGGTATGACCCTCTATCATATAAGCTTGTGAGGGGGGGAAAAAAAAAATCAAAAAACCCTTTTTGTAAAAACCTGTAAAATGAAAAGTATTTCCACGTTTTTCTTTAGGAATACCTTTACCTTTGTATTAGCTGTTCAAAAAGCAGCTTGAAAAACGTTAAGAGCAGATTCCACTCTTTTAGCAGAGTTCAGGCAGTAATGTCTGTCTGAACTAAAACAAAAGCTAACAGATGGGGGGCAGTAGCTTGAACACGTTAAGATCATGACTGACTACAACCAGAAGGGACCACAACCAGTGGGAAACTCCGCCAGGACCATCCACTGAAGAACTCCCTCTACAGCAAGAGAAGATGAGGACAGTGTGAGCATATGATTCAGCAGTCCAGATTTTACTACTAGGAACACGATTACTGGAAAAGAGCCCTGTGAAACTTGTGAATACGGATGCTGATGAAGATTTGATAGAAACTTCTGCAGTACTTTGAATGTTTATATGTGACTATATCTACAATGTAAACATCAGTTCTCTTCTGCTGCCTTTTTTTTGTCCTTCAGCTTGGTCAAAGAAATAAGTTAACCCATTTTTTAGAAGAAAAGGAGAAGAAGTTAAAATCGTATAGACATATAAAATGTATTTTCCTTTTTATTATCAAAGAAGTATCTAAAAAACACTGGTGGCTCAGAACGATCTGCATCTTGGATGTCAGCTACCTATCAGCCGTTCCATCCAGAGCTTTTTCTCCGAGATGACAGAAGAAAACACATGCTTTACTTGTAAGAGGTATTAGATTGAGATAATTCAACGAGCTATATAGACATCCTGGAATATTATTGTCTTCTTGCATTAAAGCAGAAACATGTTGCTCAGATGAAAGGTAGAATGATGAAGCGACTCTAACGCACGTGGTGCTATACTTGAACACCAGCATTAACCTTTTGCTATGTGACGGGAGATACCTAGCCCATACAGGATAGAAATGCCGAAATCAAGAGGGTAAATACCCACGTGTAAGTATATTTCACGTTCCTGCTG